>NC_134486.1:190692128-190864628 GCF_040206685.1 Ascaphus truei | reverse complement strand
AGCCACGGCACGGGTCGATCCTTCATATCACAATTGTGATTCATGCGTATTTTATACGTTTTTATTGTAAGTGTGCATTTTTTAATTTGTCATAAATTTATACTTTATAGTTTTGATCTGCACTATGGGTATCTCCTTTACTTTTACATCCTATGATCTCGCTGAAACTGGAGTTTAATACCACTTCAAACTCAGAAGACCATCTGTGATCCACACCACCTGAAGCTATTTTGATGTTGCCTGATTACCACTGAAATCCTGTGAGTAGGCTGCACATTGGAGCCAAGATTACCATTGAGTTATTTCACTCAACACTATTGTCTGCACTTATATTGTTGTGTTTTGTCTCCCTTTATGCTCCCCTGGGTTACGAGACTTCAATTCTTCAATTTGGGGACCAGAGAAGACAGGCCCTGCCAGAAGGGTTTGAGCAGGGAGTTACAATCTTTATTTATTTACTTATTCACTTGACACGTTAATTACATGTTTATTTATTGTTCACAGCTTATATTGCTTTTATACTGTCACGTTATTATAATTAGTGATCACTTGTAGTGTAGCGCCTGTTTGTCACTATCACAATATCACAAGTCTTTTGTTTTCTGGTGATTGGGCTGCTTACTATTAGTAAAATGGAAACGTCTGGTGGGAACTCTAATATCTTTTCTAAAAGATTATTGAGAAATGTGAATTTTGATAACATACAAGAAGAAGAAATTATTGTGGATAATGATGTGGGCAACATAGTAGAATTAGAATTCATTAAATTGGAGAAACTACTGGTAAAAGACACTAGGAAGTGGCTGGATGTCACATTTTTAGAACAATATAGAAATTGCAATAGAATACCTAGGGGGTTAAGAATCTCTAAAAAATCCATCCTTTGATTTAGAGGATAGCGAATTTTTGTCCAATTGGAATGATACGTTGGACAAATGTTCATTTAAATTGATAGACCTAATTATAAAACAACAAAAAATACATCTGAAAAAACTTGATGAGGAAATTGATGTAATTAAAGAGATACTTACCCCACTAGAAAATTCACAAGAGTTTATAGATAAAGATAAGATCTTGCAAAAGAAAATAGATACACTTGAGAAAGAAGTGGAAACTGCTAAATCACGTAAATTTAAGCGAGATGAGGATGATTATATTAAGGGAGAACAGAGAACATGGAATAAAAATTAAAGCACCAGGGGAACCTGGGAACACAGGAGGAGTAATTACTGAGGGAATGGGGAAAAGCATGGATATCAGGGAAAGCCCTATCACAAAAAAGCCTATGAATCAGATAGAGAAAGAACAGAGTCAAAAGATAGAAGAATGAGAGAGGAGAAAGAAAGAGTGGAAACCAAACAAATTAATAAAGGTTCAGATAAAGAATAAAGTAAACATCAAACAAAATCTGATTCTCAGGAACGAGGATGGGCAAATTATACAACAATAAATCAGGACAAGAGAGAGAAAAGAGAAATGGAAAGACAACAGAGGTCCAACCATTCCCCAGATAACCCTCAGGAGAGGAGGGATAGAAGTAGGGACTACAGTCCCACTCAAAATAGAGAGACGAGTAGTTCTGATGCTTTTTTATGGGCCGAGGGACCTTCCACTTTGTGGGACACGGGGACCGTTATCTCCCACTAGGGAAAAAGGAGCAGAAAAGTTTATTAAAAAGAGGTTGACATTCAGAGGAAAGAGGGGGAGGAGAAAAAGAGTGAGGAAACAAGAGGATCACAAAATGTAGGATAATATTATTTTTAATTTAAGTTCCATCCCTTTAACAGATTCTCAAACCAGTGTTATCTCGAAAGGTCTGACATTTGCACCAATGAAAAGCCACAGCAACTTTGATTTATTAATTGATGCCAATAAATTCATTCGTAAGCTGACCATCAAAAGATACCTTTCAGGAAGGGAATTAGAACCTAGGGTGGATGCCAATGTTCCTCCAGTAATGATACAGGAGAGACAAATAATCCACACAGATCTAAGACCGAGGTCCACCTTTTACACCCACTTTGCAAAGGGGAATCACCTGGAAGTTTTCTTCCAGATGATTAATAAGGATTTTGAAAATCTATCACTAAATAAAACGAAACCTAGAGACAATCTAACTAAAGATGAGAAAGTGGCCTTGAAAGAACTCATGGAACTTGAGGAACTAGTAATAAAACAGGCCGACAAAGGAGGGGGAATAGTTTTGATGGACAGGGTCAAATACTGTATGATAATGATTCTCTAAGACTACTGGGGGATCAAGAAACTTATATCAATTTAAAAACAAACCCAGTCAAACAATATACAGAGGAGTTGAAGGTATTATTGGATGAAGGGAAAGAACTAACAATTCTTAATGAGAATGAATACAAATTTATATACAGTGCCAGATCTAAATTGCCGGTATTTTACCATCTACCGAAGGTACATAAAAGTGTAGTCAATCCCCCAGGCTGACCTATAGTCTCGGGGATTTACTCACTAACAGCAAATCTGTCACTGTATATAGATAGATTCCTCCAAAAGTATGTGGTGCAACAAAGGGCATATTTGAGGGATACAACAGATATGATAAATACCTTGAGTAAAGTTAAGTGGGAACACCATTTTGTGATGGCAACGTGCGATGTAACATCGCTATATACTTCAATAGAACACTCAAAAGGATGTGAAGCTGTAAGAAGGGTTCTTTAAAAAGATGTAGATCTTACGGAGACCCAGGCTAATTTTATTATTGATGGGATTAGGTTTATTTTAAACCACAATTTCTTTTGGTATGGTGATGAGTATTATCGGCAGAAACAGGGAACGGCGATGGGGACCAGGTTCCCCCTAGCTACGCCAACTTATTTATGGCAGTCTGGGAGGAGGATACCATCTGGCAAGGTGGCGAGCTCGGGGCGGGCCTGGTCCTCTGGCGCCGTTTCATAGATGATGTGTTTTTAATATGGAAGGGGGGATACGAGGAACTGGAGGAATTCTTGGAATCACTTAACACTAATGAAATGAATCTGAAGTTTATCAGTAATTATAGTAGGGACCAAGTCAACTATTTAGATCTAGTGATATACATTGAGGAAGATACCATCAAAACGAAAACGTATTTTAAAGATACAGATAAAAACAATTATATCTTGAGGACAAGTTGCCATCTGCCCAGGTGGATGGACAATGTCCTAACTGGGCAGTTCACGAGGCTCAAAAGAAATTGCAGCGATAGAGAGATTCATGTCCCAGGTAAAAAGGTTAAAGAACAGATTTGTGGAAAAGAAATATAGAGAAGAAAAGATAGATGAGGCATTGCTAAAGGTGGACGGTTAAATAGAGATGATCATTTGAAACCCAAAATAAAAAATCCATCTAAAAACAACCAATTCGATTTTGCCTTCCTCACTAGCTATAGTGGGGAGGCAAAGGAGATTAAAAATATTATAAGTAAACATTGGGGCATTCTTAGAAATGACCCCATTTTGGGGAAAGATATTCCGGAAAAAAACAAATATTATTTTCAGAAAGGCTTGCAATATAAAGAATAAATTGGCACCAAGTGCCTTAAGGAGGAAAACTAATAACCCCAGTAATTGGTTCCAACAAAGTAAGGGATTTTATGGCTGCAGAACATGCAGAGCATGTTAATTTAAATCAAATGATAAAATGGATTTCAGTTCGAATATCACTGGGGAAATATTTCATGTAGAATCCTGTATAACCTGTAGATCAGATCATATAGTGTATATCTTAGAGTGTCCATGTAAACTACAATATGTAAGAAAAACTGAAAGACCAGTGAGGGTCAGAATTATTGAACATCTAAGTAGCATTAAGAGGAAATGAATTACACATAGCGTATCTAATTATTTTCTGGAGAAACACCAGGGAGATGATACAGGTTTAACATATATGGCAAGAGAACATGTCCCACAACACTGGTGGGGGGGGATAGGAATTTAGAGCTTATTAAGAGAGAGTCCTTTTGGATACACAAACTGCGGATTAAACATGGAAATAGATATTGCTCCTTTTCTGAAATGATGTTTTGGGTTTTTTGCAATGCCTCGTGGATATTTAACTATGTCCCTTTCTGTTCTTTTTGTATTCCGCAGTATTCTTCCTTCTAGTATATTAGTGATTAGGATTATTTCTCATGTGTAACCATTGTCTAGTTACTGTAACCATTTTTTCTTCCCATATCACCATGTATATTGTATAGTCCCTGCCATAATAGGACACATCCCACCATTGTATCCCTAATACCACATTGCTTGAATATAAGTGTAAGGATGTGTATACATATATATGAGGGTTCCGCGCTGTCACTAATAAAGGAAGCGCCATACTGTTCTTTTGCCAGTAAGGTCACTGTGTGATTAGTCAGGCTGCGCATGCGCGAGGGAAGCGCGCGAAAGGCAACCAATCTGGAGGGACTTTGGGGATTGCACTCTGAACTCTGAACTGTGGGAGAGTCAGCTGAGGCTGAGGACCAATAGGGTGCGAGACTCTGGATGGAGACAAAGGATGCGTGTGGGCGGTGGGAGACACGAGTGAGAGGTGAAGGAGGAAGGTGGCGGAACCTCGTGTGCGTGAGCGGAGGGTCAGTGACCCTTCCGCTTAGGTGAGAGACATTCCCCAGCCCCGAGGAGCATTACCCCTGTCATCATAGGGTGCCGCTTTTGTAGGGACGTCCGTAGCAGTTAGGGACGTATCCCTTTAGTGCGGGTTCAGCTGCGGAGTTGCGGACGCCATCTTGGTCTGGAGAACAGACCGCACAGCATAGCGGAGTGTCGGCGCAAGGCTGGAGCAACACTAGGGACCCTTTGTGAAGTGGTGTGGTCACCGTAGTGACCAGAAGGTATCGTTAGTCAACAAGTGCACCTACACCGGTCATCAGGCGCTGATCCCGCCTCCCACTAACTAATTGGGGGCACCAGTGTGCCATCATACTATTCTATACAGATACTAGTTACAGGACATACTCCTTGGGAGAGTGGCAGAGCCACCTGTGTACAGAACATTATCCCTAGCAAGGTGTGGCCGAGCCACTGTGTGTTACATTGTGTTTTGTAGAGTATAAGGGTCTTATACATGTTATGTATATTCTACAAGATTCCGTTAGTTAATCTCAATAGTAAAAGGTCGCCTGTTGCACAATACCGTTGTTATGTTTCTTGCTCAGGGTAGATCCTCTAATATGGGGATCCTGGGTAAGTGGAGGCGCTGCACCATGATAAGTAAGGGTATGACCCCAGGCTCCCCAACAGCGGAGGCTCAGAGCTCCTGAAGCCACAGGTATACACAACACCAGTAGTTCCTTTAAAGCAGGGATTCACAAAAAGGGCTACATTTGGAGGCGCTGCTGAGATTCTTAGACCTGGGGTGCCCCCACATTTTTTTTCTCTATTGTGCAACCAACCCACATCATGGCGGTGCCCTCGGCGCTCGAGGTGCGCAAGTGGGCCCAGCGGCACGGGGTTCCCTTGAATCGTGCTTTCGCGCTGGGCCATGTCCCCGCCACGATCTCGCTAGGTACAGTGACCGAGCAGGTCCGCAAGCTTCCGCTCCTGGACAATGCCCAAGTACAAGACCACTTCTATGATCGCGACCAGGCCTGGTGTCGGGTCTTGTATGCCACTGAACAAGATATATGCCCCGAGGCCTTGCCCCGTATACTACTGCTGCCCGAGGCCCCGGGGGTGCGCTGCCCCATAGTCCAGGTGGACACCTCTGCACCCATGGCCACTTCCACCCCACAGAGAGAGTACACAACCGCAGTAGGTGCCGCGACTGGGGGCCCAGACCACTCCCCTGACCGTGGCCTGCAACCTCGCTGGCCGGCAGCCCTGAACCTAGGCTCCTCGTCCACCCCGCCAGGCCTGCGGTCTGGCCTCAACCGACTTAGCCTATCAAGACTGGACACGTACCCCGCAGTCGGGGATAGATTACCGGGAGACACCTCTATTCCCGCGATAGCAGCCGCTCTCCACAACACAACCCAGTCGCTTCAGTATAGGAAGTTAAAGGCCTTCTCCGGTGAGAAACCCACGCCCCAAGGGGAAGTAGGGATAGAGGACTGGTTGGACCATACAGAACAGGTGCTGCCTGAATGGACCTGCACGGACGCGGTCCGAAGACAACGCATCGTTGAGTGCTTACGGCCCCCCACGTCCCACATGGTGCACTACTACCGAGATGACAACCCGGAGGCTGATGCAGCAGATCTCATCTACTGCCTGACAAAGGCGTATGGGGCTCCGGTGGACACTTATGCGTTGATGGCCAAATTCCACGCGTTAGCCCAGAAGGAAAGGGAAATGGTATCCGACTTCCTCAGGCGACTACACCTGGACTTATGGAATTTGGTGAGGAAGGGCGTGGTGCCAAGGATAGAAGCCAATGGACTGCGCACCACTCAGCTGTTGAGGGGGCTCCTACCCCTACACCCCGTGTCGGTGCGGGTCAGTAGCTGCCTGATGCCCGGGCAAGCCTTATCGTTCCACGACCTAATGGATCGGGTCCAAGCGCACGAGACGGTGTTATTAGGACGTGACCTGGCCCCTGGGAAAAAGCCCCCGCCCAGGGGTAAGGAAGTCAAGAAAGTGGAACCCAAGGCCGACGTGCCCGAACCTGGGGACCCTGACCCCGAGGATGCCAGTGCACCAGTGACGCCCCGGCCTCGTCTCCCGACCGGGCGAAGTTCACCAACCGGGAGAAGTGAGAGTTACCTCAGCCAAATTCAGTGCTACGCGTGTGGAAAGATGGGACATCTGCGTGCCCGTTGCCCCACCGTACGGAAAACGGCGTCCCGGCCCGCGCAGTCGATGCCGTGCAAGACCCTGGAGGATGGAGAGGCGTCGCCGCCATCCCCAAGCAGCCGAATCGGCCCCGCCGCCATTATTCGGGTAGTTATCGAAGGCATCTACGCCGCCGCATTGCTGGACACGGGATCTCAGGTGACCATCGTATACCGGCCCTTCTACGATCAACACCTACATCGATTACTGTTACTCTCTGCGGATGCCTTGCGACTGAGGGGATTGAGTCATGAGGATTACCCCATAGACGGCGTAGTAAAGGTGCAGTTAGACATTCCCCAACTGAACACTGGTAAACATCATCCCATGGAAGTGGAGGCCTTAGTGTGCCCTGAACCTCAGGATCACCCCAGTGCTCCGATCATCTTGGGTACTAACGCTGACATTGTACGCGTGGTGTTCCGCATGTATTTGCAAGAGGCGGGAGAAGCCCCGCTGCTGGCCCTAGCCGCCTGCCCCGCCCTCCAAGAGGTCTGCGGCAAAATCGCGACTGAAGAAGAGCATGGGATGCTCTATAGTCAAGAGTGGGGACTGACTCAAATTCCCCCGGGGGAAGGAAGAATGATGGTCGCCGCATGCCACTACCCGGGCCGACGCCCGGAGGATCAGCTCTTCTCCCTAGAAAGTGTGGCCCAGGATGAGCACCGGCTGGGCTACGAGGTGTTGGCCTCCGTCAAGAAGTGGCCTGGAAAAATCCCTGAGCGCACCTGGGTATACGTGCAGAATATCTCCCCATATCCCATGAGCATTGATCGGCGCCAGCCGCTGGGCAGAATATACCCCGTGACCCCCGAAGAGAAGGGCGTAACGGGGCGTCCCCGTAACTATGGTCATACTTCCGGATCCCGGCTAGAATTCGACTTTGGGGATTCTCCGCTCCCCGAGGAATGGAGGGAAAGGCTGCGGATCGAGTTACAAAAGCACCAACATGTGTTCTCCACCAGTGACATGGATGTGGAGTGCAGCCGCAGTGCCCGCCACACCATCCGAATGAGTGATGCTACTCCCTTCCGGGAACGTTCCCGACGGCTCGCACCACGGGACGTAGACGAAGTGAGAAGGTTACTCGCCGAAATGGAGAGGGCTGGGATCGTGCAAGGATCCCGAAGTCCTTACGCATCGCCCATCGTGGTAGTCCGCAAAAAGAACGGGACCGTACGCCTATGCGTGGACTACAGAACCCTAAATACCCGCACCATTCCCGATCAATACACGCTGCCCCGAATCGAAGATCTACTGAACGCTCTGACGGGAAGTACATGGTTCAGCGTACTCGATCTCAGGTCAGGGTATTACCAGGTACCCATGGGCCAGGAGGACCAAGAAAAGATGGCCTTCATCTGCCCATTAGGGTTTTATCAGTTCACCCGCATGCCGCAAGGGATCTGTGGGGCACCCGCCACGTTCCAGCGATTAATGGAAAAGACTCTCGGAGACCTGAACCCGCAAGAATGCTTAGTGTACCTGGATGACATTATAGTGTTCGGGCGAACTCTAGAAGAACACTCCGAGAGACTAATGAAGGTACTGGATAGACTTCAGGAGGAGGGCCTCAAACTGTCTCTGGACAAATGTAAATTCTGTCGGTCCTCCGTGACGTATGTGGGCCACATCGTATTGGCCGAAGGGGTGTCCACCGATCCCGGGAAGATAGAAGCGGTAGTGAACTGGCCTAGGCCTCAGAATATTCAGGAGTTGCGGTCGTTCTTGGGATTTTGCGGCTATTACCGGCGGTTCGTGGAAGGCTACTCCAGCAAAGCCAAGCTGTTGAACGATCTTCTAAAGGTATATCCAGGAGAAACCGAGAGAAAGGGAGTCACGGCGCAGACGCCCTTTGGGGAGAAATGGACCCCAGAATGTGAACAGGCATTCCTGAACTTAAAGACTAGCCTCACTCAGGCCCCGGTCTTGGCCTATGCGGATCCAGAACGGGAATATGTCCTACATGTCGATGCTAGCCTTAGCAGGCTGGGAGCGGTATTGCATCAGAAGTATGAGACAGGGCTACGTCCGGTGGCCTATGCGAGCCGAAGCTTGACACTTAGTGAGCAGAACTATCCGGTCCATAAACTGGAATTCTTGGCCCTAAAATGGGCCGTGGTGGACAAGCTGCACGACTACCTGTATGGGGTACAGTTCGAAGTACGCACGGACAACAACCCCATGACATATATAAATACGTCCGCCAAATTGGACGCCACAGGACACCGTTGGTTAGCTGCCCTGGCCAACTATAGGTTCAACCTTAAATACAAACCCGGACCCACCAACATAGGTGCCGACGCCCTGTCTCGTCGACCTGGCCTTCAATCTACCCCTGATGAGGAAGTATGGGAAGAAATACCGGGTCCCGGGATTCGTGCTCTCTGCTCCGTGGCTGCGGTAGTCGACAATCAGGTAGCATTCTCGGAATTACGGGTTGCTGACTCTTTGGGATGCCACTCGCGAGCCATTCCTCGGGCCTATCAAGGTCAAGAAGGGATGAATATCACGGAAGATAATATCATCTCGTGGAGGGATCTAGTGCATTACCAAACTCAAGACCCCATAGTGGAGATGGCCCGTCAAGCGGTACAACAAGATAACCCTTCTATACTGAAGCAAGCCCCCAAAAACTTGGTGAAACTCCTGTTGAATGAGTTTGGGAAGTTCGAAATGGACAATTGTTTGTTATATCGGGTGATACCATATCATAACCATCCCGATCGGCGTCAGCTGTTTCTACCGGAACGCTTGAGGACCCTAGTCCTTCGGGCCCTTCACGATGACCATGGCCACCTGGGCATTGATAAGACATTTGGGCTACTACAGGATAGGTTCTACTGGCCTAGAATGAGGGAGTCCGTGGAGCAGCATTGTCGAAGGTGTAATCGCTGCTTACAAAGGAAGACACTGCCCACCAGGGCGGCTCCCATGGCACACTTGAAAAGTTCGGGCCCCATTGATCTGGTGTGTATGGACTTTCTCTGTATTGAGCCCGACAGTCGGGGCGTTAGTAATGTTCTCGTGATCACTGACCACTACACCAGGTACGCCCAAGCGTTCCCTACGAAAGATCAGAAGGCCGTAACGGTGGCCCGAGTCCTGTGGGGAAGTATTTAATTCATTATGGATTACCAAATCGTCTTCACTCTGATCAGGGCAGGGACTTTGAGAGTACACTGATAAAGGAATTGCTCACACTACTGAACATTGCCAAGTCACGTACTACCCCGTACCACCCCGAAGGGGATGCTTTGCCCGAACGGTTCAATCGCACCTTGTTAGATATGTTAGGAACTCTGACAAGCCCACAAAAGACGGAGTGGAGTAAGCACGTCGAGGCGTTGGTACATGCGTATAATTGTACCCGGCATGAGTCCACCGGGTACACCCCGTACTTTTTGATGTTCGGAAGAGAAGCCCGGTTACCGGTGGATGTGCGACTGCGGATATCTACTGATGGGGTATCCAACAGAACGCATTTTCGATATGTACAGCGTCTAAGGGACAGTTTGCAGCAGGCTTATAAATTGGCTGAACGAACGGCAGCACAATTGAATGCGGGAAATAAAAGACGCTACGATCACAAAGTACGTCACAAGGAGATTCACCCCGGGGAAGCGGTCCTCTTACGCAACTTAGGTGTTCCTGGGAAACATAAATTGGCGGACCGGTGGCGGGAAGGTGTGTACGAGGTGGAGTCACAGATGCCTGGCCTTCCTGTGTATCGGATCAAGGACTCCAAAGGCCGCATAAAAGTGTTGCATAGGAATCACCTACTTCCCATACCTCAAGTAGGGAACGACGAGTTGGAATTACCCGCTACACCAATAGATGGAGAAGTTGAAAACCCAGAGGATGGCCTAGAGACTGTAAAATTTGCCACCTCTGAGGATCCAATGGAAGGAACCTCTCAAAGGGGCCTTCCGGCCACGGGGGCATCTCCCGAAGGAGCTATGGGTAAAGAGCCTCTTTGCCCGAACATCGACAATCTGACTCCCGTGAGTCAGTCCCTAGATCCACAAAGCCCATGTTTCACACCCCAGAGAGACTTTACTAATGCTGAAAACCCCTCAAGGGTAGAGATGGAAACACCAGTTGAGACTGGATACTCTGCAGAGGAAGCAGAGGAGAATCAACCTCGGCAAAGTCAAAGAACCAGTCAGCCTCCCATGCGAATGGCATATGATCAATTTGGGGCACCCCATTATGAGGCTCAGCAGTGGGCTCGGCATAGAATGCAAGCTATGGTGGTACTGTTCAATGAAATGTGTAACCTAATCTAGGAAAAGAGAGGGCTGTGTAAATAAGTTCAGCTATGTTGTTTAGGTAGTCCAGCGGGGACGTTGGATTCTGGAGAGGGGAGAATGTAAGGATGTGTATACATATATATGAGGGTTCCGCGCTGTCACTAATAAAGGAAGCGCCATACTGTTCTTTTGCCAGTAAGGTCACTGTGTGATTAGTCAGGCTGCGCATGCGCGAGGGAAGCGCGCGAAAGGCAACCAATCTGGAGGGACTTTGGGGATTGCACTCTGAACTCTGAACTGTGGGAGAGTCAGCTGAGGCTGAGGACCAATAGGGTGCGAGACTCTGGATGGAGACAAAGGATGCGTGTGGGCGGTGGGAGACACGAGTGAGAGGTGAAGGAGGAAGGTGGCGGAACCTCGTGTGCGTGAGCGGAGGGTCAGTGACCCTTCCGCTTAGGTGAGAGACATTCCCCAGCCCCGAGGAGCATTACCCCTGTCATCGTAGGGTGCTGCTTTTCTACGGACGGCCGTAGCAGTTAGGGACGTATCCCTTTAGTGCGGGTTCAGCTGCGGAGTTGCGGACGCCATCATGGTCTGGAGAACAGACCGCACAGTATAGCGGAGTGTCGGCGCAAGGCTGGAGCAACACTAGGGACTCTTTGTGAAGTGGTGTGGTCACCGTAGTGACCAGAAGGTATCATTAGTCAACAAGTGCACCTACACCGGTCATCAGGCGCTGATCCCGCCTCCCACTAACTAATTGGGGGCACCAGTGTGCCATCATACTATTCTATACAGATACTAGTTACAGGACATACTCCTTGGGAGAGTGGCAGAGCCACCTGTGTACAGAACATTATCCCTAGCAAGGTGTGGCCGAGCCACTGTGTGTTACATTGTGTTTTGTAGAGTATAAGGGTCTTATACATGTGTAGCGGTCATGTAAAATGGCTACAGTCATCTCTCCTGCTGACAGTAAGGCCTGGTAAGTTGTGGGCATGCCAGCAGTAATTATGGAGGTTTGCCCTCACACCCTGGTGGGGTGCCCTGTGTATGGATGGGAGTGGTCACATGCTCTGACTCCATGGTTAGTGATGTCAGAGGTGTGTCAGCTTCCAGAGTGTACATAAGGCACAGCACTGTTTTCTAAAAGTAGTTCTAGTACAAGTTCAGCTAAGAAGAGGAGGAGTTCAAGTTCTAGTCCTAGCCTGAGTTACTGGAAAGTTCTGGTTATGTTATAGTAACTGAAGAGGAGACTGTGTCCAGGGACCTGGCACAGGGCAGTGATCCCTGCGGGGATAGGGAATCCCTATCTAAGGAGAGATACACCTTTTAAAGGGAGGCACTGACTGAACATGAGTGGCTAGATATCTACTGCGAGGGGCAGCTAGCCCACTCAGACAATAAAGATGTTCTCAATCACAAACCCTCTCGTGTACATGTGTGGAGTGAATGTACAGAGAGGAGCACCACGAAGGAGTTCCTCAACAGGATCATCCCCATGCGGACGCAGGGACCCTGATGAGTTGGAGGCGCTGCACTGGAACTAGGTGAGACTCAGCACACTACCTCAGCTGCCTGTCTGGACGGGTCCTCCCCACACACCATCATGCGGGAGACTCAGGAGTCCTGTTGCCAACAGGTGCACCACCAGACACTACCACACTGTAATGGGGGACGGTTAGACCACAGGGGCCAATGTGAGATTGGGTGGGTCAGGCCGGTTCACAAAAACCGTTACATTTGGAGGCTCTGCTGAGAGCAGATCTGTCATCAGGACAGGCTCTAGCTAGGCACACTGGGAAACAGGGAGAGAGTCTGCTGCCACTCTGTGCTGCATAGGGACGGACCTAGGGGTGGTCAGGGGGCTGACGGGATATTGTCAGTTCGCAGGGACGACCTAGGGGCCTGAAAGGAGTGAGGGGTCTGGAGCCGGGCTATAGCTGACCGAGTCACTTTGAGGCAGTGCTAGTTGGTAGGACGCCAGAAGGGATAGCCTGTTAACATGGTCAGGAATCCTGGAGAGGGTCTGCGCTAGGCTGACCAAGAGAGGTTGACGCCCCAAGTACTGCATGGCAGAGCCAGAGTACTCTAGCCCATTCCAGACACTTACCATAGGGAGCATAGACTGAGAGGAAGGAGATACAGCAGACACTGAGAGAGTGATAGATAATATATTATAACAAGATAAAATAGAGTTTCTGGTGTAGGGGTGACTGCCTACTCCTCCTAATGGAGGTGGTATGTAAGTGACTTCTCTCCCGGGTGCCCGATTCAAAGAAAGAAAGGGCCAAAAACCGGTGAGTGGGTGAAAAATAAGTTTATTAAGTGCATAAACAGCAAACAGGAAAAACACTTACAATACAGCTTGGGCAACAGCCCAGCCTCAGCCCAATCGTCCGATGGCGCTCCTCCGACCGGTGTATCCCCCATGATCGCGTCCGATGGCGGGAACCGGAAGGGGAGGGCTTACCGGATGTCAACAGGCTGGCTGGGTCCTTCAGGTAATGGGCTCCGGCAGGGAACTACGCGTTTCGCAATGATGCCTCGTCAGGTTCCTGCCGGATGCCCTGGATCTTCCCTTTTTATAGGTTTAAAGAAGCTGCTTGATTGATTGATTACAATCAATAAATGATCCATGCAATTACGGTATTAAAACAGCTTATACATCAAATGGTGGTCTTGTTTATTATGTACATTGACTGTAATGGGCGAATGGGGGAAAGAAAAGGTAAATGCAATGTGAATATAAAGTTTATACAGTCATAAAATTGAGTCAAGCATTTAATTGTGCACATGTGATATCACTCCTTCGTATGGAGCTTGATTGTCTCATATATGAGTGTGCCAATTAGTCAAAGTTAATACAAAATGCATAAGAAATACATAGGAAAAATACATGAGAGAAATTTTAAGAGAAAAACATGAGAGAAATTATAAGAAAAAATACATACTTCTTTATACAGGTTCCTTTAAAATGGGTGCTGTAAATGAATTATATTGTACCAAAACCTTGTACTTGAATCCCCATGTAGGTTCACATAGCTCTATACTTTGGTAGAAGATAGTTTGGTAGTTAGGGGGATAGAAAAAAAAAAAATATATATATATATATATATATATATATATATATATATATATATATAAAAACAGTATATAATCTCATTCAAAATTTTGATGGAGAAATTTATCAGAGTTCATGCGTGGTAATTAAGTCACTTCACACATCTCTTCACTAGAGCTTTGAATTTAAAATGCTTCACAGCGTTCTAAAAATGAAATAGTAGGTATAAAATACATACTTTAAAAATAATATATATCAAAAAATGTAAGAAGATACGGGTTTAAAACAATAAAACATATGATATCAGAATTATGTGTTTTAATTGGAAATAGTATGAATTGTAATGATGTTTTAGTATTTAAGTCATCTGTAGACTTTAAATACCTGAGTGTTCTTGTATGTGATTTGTGGGTGATTCGATTCCAGGGTCATAGTCACTCTATGTCTTGTGTGCTTAGTGGGTTAGGCTACAAAGATGCTGATATTTAAAACCATGTTGGCTGGTACATTTGAAGGTAAGTTGTCACAAGTATTGGTGGATCCTCATAGTTGCGCCGGTACTAGTGCAAAGGGAGGTAGAGAAAGGGGGGGATGCAGGGTGAAGATAGAAAGAAGAGAGATAAGATATGGAAAAGAGAGGGGAAAAAGGGGAAGGGGAAGGCGGAAAAAGGAAGGGAGAATGAAAGGGAAAAAAGGTGGGAAAAGGGAAAACATGATTAGTACAGTGTATCTTGAATGGAACGCAATCTTTACTCTAGGAATGCCCCAATATCTATGTCAATGTTGAGTCCTAGGGGTGCTAGCGTTTTCAATTTGTAGATCCATAGGATTTCCTTCTTGGCTAGTTTGGTTAGTCTATCGCCTCCTCGCCAGAGGGGTGGGATCTGTTCTATGGCTCTATAGGTGAGGCCGGAGGGGTCTCCTTGATGTTTTATTGAGAAATGCTTGGACACGCTGTGGGTCAGAAGCTGCCTTCGAATGTTCCCAATGTGCTCTAATATGCGAACCTTTAATCGTCGGCTTGTACGGCCGACATACTGTAGTCCACATGGGCAGTTTAATAGATAAACTACGTAATCGCTCTTGCAGTTGATGAACTGTGCAGTTTTAAATTGTTCACCTGTTACTTTAGATGAGAATTTTATTTTGTCGCTGGAGCCCTGTTTGCAAGCTTTGCAGGTGCTGCACTTGAAAAAACCTTTTGCTGTTGCTAGCCAATTGCTCTCCTTCTTTGTGTTGTCTGTTCTAAACAGACTTGGCGCTAGCTTTGTTTTTAGATTGTCAGCTCATTTAAAAATGACCCTTGGTTTTTCTGGGAGGTAATTTTTTAGAGTGTCATCCCCTAGTAAAAGGTGCCAGTGTTTGTTTAGTATTTGTTGAATTCTGCCCGAATCCTGGCTGTATTGGGTTAAGAATGGAGCATTGAAGTCTTCTCTTTGTTGTTTGTGAGATGGTTTAAGAATGTCAGTTCTTTGCAGGAGGCTTGTTTTATTAATGGATTCTTCTAACGTATTTTCATTGTACCCTTTATTGATAAACCTATCCTTTAGGATACCTGCTTGTTCTCTAAAGACGTTATTGTCACTGCAATTTCGCCTAATTCGGCGGAATTGGCCTGGGGGTATGTTGGATAGCCACTTTCTGTGGTGGCAGCTTGTTTTTAGTAGGTAGTTATTGCAATCTACTTTTTTGAAGAATGTTTTAGTTTTGAGTATGTTATTCTCAACATAGATGGTGAGATCTAAGAAGTCTATTGAGATTTGGTTTGTGCAAGCTGTGAATTTTAGATTAAGTTCGTTGGTGTTGATATATTCCAGAAAACGTTTCAAATCTACTTCGCTCCCTTGCCAGATGAAGAAGATGTCATCTATATATCTTCGCCATAGCGCTAGATCTGCGCTGAATTCATGTGGGGACCAGATAGTGTCTTGTTCCCAGATATCCATAAAAAGATTAGCGTAGCTGGGTGCAAATTTTGTACCCATTGCCGTGCCGCATTTGTGAAGGAAATGTTTCCCATCGAAGTTAAAAAGGTTATGTTTTAAAATAAAGTTAATGCTTTCTAAGATAAATGTTTTTTGTTCTATGTGCATGTTTGGGTCGTTGCTGAGTGTCCTATCTATAGCTGAGATGCCGTCTTCGTGATTGATTGATGTATATAAGGATGTCACATCACATGTGCAAAGTATGACATCACATGTGCAAAGTATGAAATCTGAGCTCCATGTTACTTGTTCTATCAAATTGATAGTTTGTGTTGTATCTCTAAGATATGACTTCATCTCCACAACATAAGGTTGTAGGGAGATGTCTATGTATTCTGAAAGTCGTGAAGTGAGAGAGCCTATCCCCGAGATGATTGGTCTCCCTGGAGGCGCTGTCAGGCTTTTGTGTATTTTGGGTAGGAAGTAGAAGATTGGCATCACAGAGCACGATCCCCAATAGAACATAGAGAAAACAGATACGAAAGGGAATGTAGCCCAAGGAGAGAACCAAGGTTCACCACCCGCACACTCCAGACATTCGGGGCCTTTTTTAGAGAACGCTCCAGGGAGGAAAGCCCCCCCCCTAACAACTCAGAACAGATACCTACTCCTAGAAGGACAGAGAGAACAAGACTCCCCAAACACAAGGGCCAGAAAAAGACCACACGAGGAAAACGGGGAGGAAGAAGTCAGCAGAAAAAGATCAGCGACACAATAGACAATAGCAATATTTTCAACCTGAGCAAAAAGAGTCTAAATGCCGAGCAGTGTAGCCTCATTAAAAAGGGCCTTAATTTCGCACCTGCAGCTGCGGCAAGTGGTTTCAACCTTTACATAGACGCACACAAATTTATACGACAACTCACACTGAAAAAAAATTCTTCTTATCTAAAGATGCACAAAGTAGGGAAATCGCAAACAACAGTACACCTTCAGTAATAGAAGAGGACACTTTCAAACACACATCCCTAAAAGAAAAATCCAAATTTTACCCAAGCTGGGCTAAAAGCCATAATATAGAGACGTTTCATCAAAAAATACAAGAAGACTTCGACAAACTGACTAAAGATAACAGAAGTAAAATTAAACACAATTTAACACTCAAGGAGAAGACTGCGCTAAAACAACTAGAAGATGATAAATCAATCACGATCAAGCAGGCAGACAAAGGGGGGGGAGTAGTCATTATGGACACCACTAACTACAGACAAGAAGCAGACAGGATTCTCTCGGACACTACGACATATGAGAATCTCAAAATAAATCCCCACAAAAACTTCTGCACAGAATATTTAAACCACATTGATAAGGGTAAAACAATAGGGGTTATTAATGAAAAAGAACACCAATATCTAAATGTAAAATTCCCCGTGATGCCAATCTTCTACTTCCTACCCAAAATACACAAAAGCCTGACAGCACCTCCAGGGAGACCAATCATCTCGGGGATAGGCTCTCTCACTTCACGACTTTCAGAATACATAGACATCTCCCTGCAACCTTATGTTGTGGAGATGAAGTCATATCTTAGAGATACAACACAAACTATCAATTTGATAGAACAAGTAACATGGAGCTCAGATTTCATACTTTGCACATGTGATGTGACATCCTTATATACATCAATCAATCACGAAGACGGCATCTCAGCTATAGATAGGACACTCAGCAACGACCCAAACATGCACATAGAACAAAAAACATTTATCTTAGAAAGCATTAACTTTATTTTAAAACATAACCTTTTTAACTTCGATGGGAAACATTTCCTTCAAAAATGCGGCACGGCAATGGGTACAAAATTTGCACCCAGCTACGCTAATCTTTTTATGGATATCTGGGAACAAGACACTATCTGGTCCCCACATGAATTCAGCGCAGATCTAGCGCTATGGCGAAGATATATAGATGACATCTTCTTCATCTGGCAAGGGAGCGAAGTAGATTTGAAACGTTTTCTGGAATATATCAACACCAACGAACTTAATCTAAAATTCACAGCTTGTACAAACCAAATCTCAATAGACTTCTTAGATCTCACCATCTATGTTGAGAATAACATACTCAAAACTAAAACATTCTTCAAAAAAGTAGATTGCAATAACTACCTACTAAAAACAAGCTGCCACCACAGAAAGTGGCTATCCAACATACCCCCAGGCCAATTCCGCCGAATTAGGCGAAATTGCAGTGACAATAACGTCTTTAGAGAACAAGCAGGTATCCTAAAGGATAGGTTTATCAATAAAGGGTACAATGAAAATACGTTAGAAGAATCCATTAATAAAACAAGCCTCCTGCAAAGAACTGACATTCTTAAACCATCTCACAAACAACAAAGAGAAGACTTCAATGCTCCATTCTTAACCCAATACAGCCAGGATTCGGGCAAAATTCAACAAATACTAAACAAACACTGGCACCTTTTACTAGGGGATGACACTCTAAAAAATTACCTCCCAGAAAAACCAAGGGTCATTTTTAAACGAGCTGACAATCTAAAAACAAAGCTAGCGCCAAGTCTGTTTAGAACAGACAACACAAAGAAGGAGAGCAATTGGCTAGCAACAGCAAAAGGTTTTTTCAAGTGCAGCACCTGCAAAGCTTGCAAACAGGGCTCAGCGACAAAATAAAATTCTCATCTAAAGTAACAGGTGAACAATTTAAAACTGCACAGTTCATCAACTGCAAGAGCGATTACGTAGTTTATCTATTAAACTGCCCATGTGGACTACAGTATGTCGGCCGTACAAGCCAACCATTAAAGGTTCGCATATTAGAGCACATTGGGAACATTCGAAGGCAGCTTCTGACCCACAGCGTGTCCAAGCATTTCTCAATAAAACATCAAGGAGACCCCTCCGGCATCACCTATAGAGCCATAGAACAGATCCCACCCCTCTGGCGAGGAGGCGATAGACTAACCAAACTAGCCAAGAAGGAAACCCTATGGATCTACAAATTGAAAACGCTAGCACCCCTAGGACTCAACATTAACATAGATATTGGGGCATTCCTAGAGTAAAGATTGCGTTCCATTCAAGATACACTGTACTAATCATGTTTTCCCTTTTCCCACCTTTTTTCCCTTTCATTCTCCCTTCCTTTTTCCGCCTTCCCCTTCCCCTTTTTCCCCTCTCTTTTCCATATCTTATCTCTCTTCTTTCTTTCTTCACCCTGCATCCCCCCCCTTTCTCTACCTCCCTTTGCACTAGTACCGGCGCAACTATGAGGATCCACCAATACTTGTGACAACTTACCTCCCAATGTACCAGCAAACATGGTTTTAAATATCAGCATCTTTGTAGCCTAACCCACTAAGCACACAAGACATAGAGTGACTATGACCCTGGAATCGAATCACCCACAAATCACATACAAGAACACTCAGGTATTTAAAGTCTACAGATGACTTAAATACTAAAACATCATTACAATTCATACTATTTCCAATTAAAACACATAATTCTGATATCATATGTTTTATTGTTTTAAACCCGTATCTTCTTACATTTTTTGATATATATTATTTTTAAAGTATATATTTTATACCTACTATTTCATTTTTAGAACGCTGTGAAGCATTTTAAATTCAAAGCTCTAGTGAAGAGATGTGTGAAGTGACTTAATTACCACGCATGAACTCTGATAAATTTCTCCATCAAAATTTTGTATGAGATTATATACTGTTTTTTATATATATATATATATATATATATATATATTTTTTTCTATGCCCCTAACTACCAAACTATCTTCTACCAAAGTATAGAGCTATGTGAACCTACATGGGGATTCAAGTACAAGGTTTTAGTACAATATAATTAATTTACAGCACCCATTTTAAAGGAACCTGTGTAAAGAAGTATGTATTTTTTCTTATAATTTCTCTCATGTTTTTCTCTTAAAATTTCTCTCATGTATTTTTCCTATGTATTTCTTATGCATTTTGTATTAACTTTGACTAATTGGCACACTCATATATGAGACAATCAAGCTCCATACGAAGGAGTGATATCACATGTGCACAATTAAATGCTTGACTCAATTTTATGACTGTATAAACTTTATATTCACATTGCATTTACCTTTTCTTTCCCCCATTCGCCCATTACAGTCAATGTACATAATAAACAAGACCACCATTTGATGTATAAGCTGTTTTAATACCGTAATTGCATGAATCATTTATTGATTGTAATCAATCAATCAAGCAGCTTCTTTAAACCTATAAAAAGGGAAGATCCAGGGCATCCGGCAGGAACCTGACGAAGCATCATTGCGAAATGCGTAGTTCCCTGCCGGAGCCCATTACCTGAAGGACCCAGCCAGCCTGTTGACATCCGGTAAGCCCTCCCCTTCCGGTTCCCGCCATCGGACGCGACCACGGGGGATACACCGGTCGGAGGAGCGCCATCGGACGATCGGGCTGAGGCTGGGCTGTTGCCCAAGCTGTATTGTAAGTGTTTTTCCTGTTTGCTGTTTATGCACTTAATAAACTTATTTTTCACCCACTCACCGGTTTTTGGCCCTTTCTTTCTTTGAATCGGGCACCCGGGAGAGAAGTCACTTACATACCACCTCCATTAGGAGGAGTAGGCAGTCACCCCTACACCAGAAACTCTATTTTATCTTGTTATAATATATTATCTTTTACTAAACCAGCACCACATACCACCTCAAGTAGAAGGAGGAGGAAGCTACTGCTTCCGGCAACATTTAAACATAACGAACACTGCCAAACCAGCATCACTATTTTAGCCAGACAGCAGGCTGCATAGTACTGCACTAACAACATCTCCATCCCTGTTTGGCAGCAGGCTGCGCAAGAGCGCGCTGATCACCTGCCCCCACCGTTCTTACATCTTTTATTTCACATCCCTCATCCCACCATTAACAACAGAATTCCATTTTAGAAACTTTTTAAATTTATGAAGTGGTTTCTATTTAGACCTTTCCATCCAAGCCCCAATTCAGGCTTTTAACCAAGGAATATACATTTTCCCTTTTTTATTATCTATATATATATATATATTTTATCTTTATTTTAACAAGATTCATTTTAGACAACCACATTGTATTATTGGTTAAATGTTTTGTCTATTTAAACACTAATCACGTGTCCCCCCTTTTTCTCTTTTCATCCTGTGAGCAAAAAACCCGTGCGCTGACCAATCCACCGATTCTACTGCCATTTCAAGAAGATTCCGGGCTTTATCTTCTCTACAGGTCCAGCTGCAGAAAACAACAAGGGCAAGTATACACTACCCCTTATTTTTGGTTATACATAAAAATAGGCCACACCACAAGCCTAATAAATAAGGGAGCGCCCCAGCCTCTATTCCTTACTGAGAGAGTGAGCCTAGCCTGAGGTAGTGCAACATGAGTCCAGCCTAGATCAGGTACACATGTGGTGGTGCATCTGAGCAATCTTTATTGTACTGGTGTGGAGGCTGCCCCGCAGAGCGGAGCCCCATGTACGATAACTGTTACGAGAGAATGGAGGATCCGTGTGGTGCGGAGAACACAAAATGGCGACCAGAGGCTGATGGGGAAGGCACCCGTGGCGTGCGACCCACTGAAGAGCAAACTGTCGCTGAGTTGTCTTTAACCAATCTGCTCTGGAGTGGAGCGAAGGCCGTGGCTGCCCCGTTTTTATCCTGTCTGGGACACCGAGGGGCCACCCTTGAAGAGTGTGAGGAAATTGGGATAATTGGGGGAGAACCCCGCGAGGAGAGCAAACAAACTGACTTTTTGGGCTTAAAAGCCAACCAAAATGACGGTTCCCGCTTGCTAGGGAAACCGCATGGGACAGTCACAGAGAAAATGGCTGATACAGAACTTGCAAAGAGCTGGCCGGGAATGGCGCGAACAGCAGAGCCCCGCCCTGATGGGGGGCATGGCGCGAAAGCTATGGCTGCGCCTGCATGGACAGTGACTCACTCGGCCCCTGTGCTGAGTCAACCGCTTAGTCTATGGGACCCTCCCCTGATTTCCACCAGGGGGAGTGACTTTCAACTATGGCCTGTGGGAATGCACTCACTACAAGAAGTAGTTCCGGCCGTGGAGGTAACGTGCAAAAAGGAGGGATATTTTGCACGAAAAGCAGCAGCTAGGAGAAGGCGGGAACTAGCCGCAGCCCAAGAATCCCACACTGATGAGGAAATTGGCGCGAAAACGCAGACCGCGCCCACCAGGACTGAGAAAGGCGCGGCCTTAATTAAGGGGCATGATATTCCCCTGTGGGATCCGCCCATAATTGCAACCCCTGGGGGCGGGTTCCAGCTATGTCAGCGGAAGGAGGAGCCGAAGCAGGAAGTGTCTGGCCCAGAAGCTTCTACCGGTCAGTTGCGAGGAACCACTGACCTGGAGAGACCCATACTGAAAGTGGTCCCTACTAAAAGAATGGCCTGCCCTCCCGCTGTGGGAACCATGGTCTCCACACAGCCCTACTCGGTACCTGGCGGGGTACTGGTGGTCAGGGTGGCTAACACCGAGACGGTGGTCGGGCTCTGCCTACAATGCGGGCTGCCCGGAGGCACTGTCAATACGGTGGCACATTGCCCACATTGCGGGACATTATATTTGTGGCCCATGCCCACATTCATACCTATCCAGCCTGCTGACTCCCCGGGGGACACGGTTAAACGCTCCGCCGAGTCCCCTGGCGCACTGTGGATAAACCGTACGAGTCCCGGAGAAAGGGACTGGAGTCGACCAAGTCGGTTGGGTCAGTATCGACCGAGGCGGTCGGGTCGCTCCCCGACCGCGCCACGCTCGGTGACCCCGAGATCCGGGAAGGGAGATTACTCAGATGAGGACCTCAGTGAACTAGCGGTGGCGAAATCGGGATCCAAGAGGGACCCAGGACGGACGACACCCCGTGGGGTTAGCGGCAGTATGGAAAACAGGGCGTCCCCCGCAGATAGGCGAGCCGAGAGACGGAGTCCCGCCGTCCCAGGACCGGGCGGCGACGGGAGAGAGACGCCAACGCCCCTGCGGACTGGTAAGAGAAGCAGCCCCATCACTTACCTTGTCCCGGCAGACAGCGCAGCGGAGGAAGGGCCGTGCCAGGCCCGAGGCGCACGTGGAGAGACGGCATCACTTCCGGTGAAGACGACGGCGGAGCTTCCGGATGTCGTCATCGAAGAAGAGATCCCGAATGGGGATCCGACCCGAGATGGCGGCGTTTCCGGTTCCGGGGAGGACATCACTTCCGGTGGCGACAGCGGAACCGCTGGGAACAAAGCAGCGATGCTTCGGCGATCGGGGGAAGGTCCCCGATCACCTCCAAGGCCCAGAAGTTGGATGGGCGATCCGAGGACTGAGGAGGGTGAGATGTCCTCATTGGACCAGTCTACGGACAGCCAGGAACGGGTCGTAACCCCATGGGGTCCTATCACTCGCCCCTATGCCCCATCCCCTGGCCTAGATAAAGCCCCTGCCCCTGTCACCTGTTCCACGGGATCCCCACCTAGCCTGGAACTTATGGACATACCTTTGGGGGGGGAGGAGAGACGGACTGGGGAAAGACAGTGCAGTGGCGCTACGGAGGGCGATTCTCAGGGAGGGGGAGAGTTGAGAGTGGCTGGGGTAGGCCGGTGGTTGCCCCCTGCAGTTCCTGAACCGGTGAAAAAGGCCCCGGGATCTTATAGGTGGTCTGTCGGGGGTATTTTCCCTGGAAGATGATAGGGAGTCAGGGGGGTCACATAAATTCAGAGAGCACCGTTGGTGGGCCCCACTATTCGAAGGGTACTCCACATGGATGGACCGCACTCGGTTCCTCATCCGGCGAGAAGATGTAGTGGATTACTGGTGGGCTGCGGGAGAGTTCACACCTGAGCAAAGGGATAGAGAGTTGCAGGAGCGGTGGCTGCAGATTGAGCATAGGGAGATAGAACCCATGGGTCCTAGCATCCTATCAGACCCCGTGGACCCTGATGAGCCCCTATCATGGGTGTTACCTGGGAGGGCCGGTAAGGCTGACCTGACCAGAATAAGTAGGGCCGAGCGGACCATAATGGCTCGGTATAAATCATCCCACGGGTTGGAGTACCCGTATGTCCCTGAGCCTCTTATGGATGAAATAGAGGAAAACAGAGAGAGGTGGCTTAGGGAGGCCATTGAAATGCATTTAGTCGGAAGAGGAAGTGCAGTGGTAGGGAAGAAGGCCGAGGAGCGGATAGAGCACTTAGTACGCATATGGGGCATAGGAAGGAACATTTACAAACATAGGGTGACATATAGGCCCGAGAGGGGACTGCCTAGGCACTATCACGTCACGGTCCTAGACATGGGCGGTAAAGAGGTTAAGAAACCTGACCCGAGTCACTATTTTTAGGGGGTACTAATGCATTACGCGGGTTCGTGGCTGCTGGTCGGGGCGGGCTTGGCGGAATGTACTGTAGACATTTTGTTATGATACCATGGAAATTTGTATGTGAAGTTAACCTAATTATGTGTTGTATTTCAGTGCTTCCTGGAAAAGGGTATACAAATTTAGGTCCCAGCGAGTGCGATGGGATTCACCAGGGGGAGAATGTAGCGGTCATGTAAAATGGCTACAGTCATCTCTCCTGCTGACAGTAAGGCCTGGTAAGTTGTGGGCATGCCAGCAGTAATTATGGAGGTTTGCCCTCACACCCTGGTGGGGTGCCCTGTGTATGGATGGGAGTGGTCACATGCTCTGACTCCATGGTTAGTGATGTCAGAGGTGTGTCAGCTTCCAGAGTGTACATAAGGCACAGCACTGTTTTCTAAAAGTAGTTCTAGTACAAGTTCAGCTAAGAAGAGGAGGAGTTCAAGTTCTAGTCCTAGCCTGAGTTACTGGAAAGTTCTGGTTATGTTATAGTAACTGAAGAGGAGACTGTGTCCAGGGACCTGGCACAGGGCAGTGATCCCTGCGGGGATAGGGAATCCCTATCTAAGGAGAGATACACCTTTTAAAGGGAGGCACTGACTGAACATGAGTGGCTAGATATCTACTGCGAGGGGCAGCTAGCCCACTCAGACAATAAAGATGTTCTCAATCACAAACCCTCTCGTGTACATGTGTGGAGTGAATGTACAGAGAGGAGCACCACGAAGGAGTTCCTCAACAGGATCATCCCCATGCGGACGCAGGGACCCTGATGAGTTGGAGGCGCTGCACTGGAACTAGGTGAGACTCAGCACACTACCTCAGCTGCCTGTCTGGACGGGTCCTCCCCACACACCATCATGCGGGAGACTCAGGAGTCCTGTTGCCAACAGGTGCACCACCAGACACTACCACACTGTAATGGGGGACGGTTAGACCACAGGGGCCAATGTGAGATTGGGTGGGTCAGGCCGGTTCACAAAAACCGTTACATTTGGAGGCTCTGCTGAGAGCAGATCTGTCATCAGGACAGGCTCTAGCTAGGCACACTGGGAAACAGGGAGAGAGTCTGCTGCCACTCTGTGCTGCATAGGGACGGACCTAGGGGTGGTCAGGGGGCTGACGGGATATTGTCAGTTCGCAGGGACGACCTAGGGGCCTGAAAGGAGTGAGGGGTCTGGAGCCGGGCTATAGCTGACCGAGTCACTTTGAGGCAGTGCTAGTTGGTAGGACGCCAGAAGGGATAGCCTGTTAACATGGTCAGGAATCCTGGAGAGGGTCTGCGCTAGGCTGACCAAGAGAGGTTGACGCCCCAAGTACTGCATGGCAGAGCCAGAGTACTCTAGCCCATTCCAGACACTTACCATAGGGAGCATAGACTGAGAGGAAGGAGATACAGCAGACACTGAGAGAGTGATAGATAATATATTATAACAAGATAAAATAGAGTTTCTGGTGTAGGGGTGACTGCCTACTCCTCCTAATGGAGGTGGTATGTAAGTGACTTCTCTCCCGGGTGCCCGATTCAAAGAAAGAAAGGGCCAAAAACCGGTGAGTGGGTGAAAAATAAGTTTATTAAGTGCATAAACAGCAAACAGGAAAAACACTTACAATACAGCTTGGGCAACAGCCCAGCCTCAGCCCAATCGTCCGATGGCGCTCCTCCGACCGGTGTATCCCCCATGATCGCGTCCGATGGCGGGAACCGGAAGGGGAGGGCTTACCGGATGTCAACAGGCTGGCTGGGTCCTTCAGGTAATGGGCTCCGGCAGGGAACTACGCGTTTCGCAATGATGCCTCGTCAGGTTCCTGCCGGATGCCCTGGATCTTCCCTTTTTATAGGTTTAAAGAAGCTGCTTGATTGATTGATTACAATCAATAAATGATCCATGCAATTACGGTATTAAAACAGCTTATACATCAAATGGTGGTCTTGTTTATTATGTACATTGACTGTAATGGGCGAATGGGGGAAAGAAAAGGTAAATGCAATGTGAATATAAAGTTTATACAGTCATAAAATTGAGTCAAGCATTTAATTGTGCACATGTGATATCACTCCTTCGTATGGAGCTTGATTGTCTCATATATGAGTGTGCCAATTAGTCAAAGTTAATACAAAATGCATAAGAAATACATAGGAAAAATACATGAGAGAAATTTTAAGAGAAAAACATGAGAGAAATTATAAGAAAAAATACATACTTCTTTATACAGGTTCCTTTAAAATGGGTGCTGTAAATGAATTATATTGTACCAAAACCTTGTACTTGAATCCCCATGTAGGTTCACATAGCTCTATACTTTGGTAGAAGATAGTTTGGTAGTTAGGGGGATAGAAAAAAAAAATATATATATATATATATATATATATATATATATATATATATATAAAAACAGTATATAATCTCATTCAAAATTTTGATGGAGAAATTTATCAGAGTTCATGCGTGGTAATTAAGTCACTTCACACATCTCTTCACTAGAGCTTTGAATTTAAAATGCTTCACAGCGTTCTAAAAATGAAATAGTAGGTATAAAATACATACTTTAAAAATAATATATATCAAAAAATGTAAGAAGATACGGGTTTAAAACAATAAAACATATGATATCAGAATTATGTGTTTTAATTGGAAATAGTATGAATTGTAATGATGTTTTAGTATTTAAGTCATCTGTAGACTTTAAATACCTGAGTGTTCTTGTATGTGATTTGTGGGTGATTCGATTCCAGGGTCATAGTCACTCTATGTCTTGTGTGCTTAGTGGGTTAGGCTACAAAGATGCTGATATTTAAAACCATGTTGGCTGGTACATTTGAAGGTAAGTTGTCACAAGTATTGGTGGATCCTCATAGTTGCGCCGGTACTAGTGCAAAGGGAGGTAGAGAAAGGGGGGGATGCAGGGTGAAGATAGAAAGAAGAGAGATAAGATATGGAAAAGAGAGGGGAAAAAGGGGAAGGGGAAGGCGGAAAAAGGAAGGGAGAATGAAAGGGAAAAAAGGTGGGAAAAGGGAAAACATGATTAGTACAGTGTATCTTGAATGGAACGCAATCTTTACTCTAGGAATGCCCCAATATCTATGTCAATGTTGAGTCCTAGGGGTGCTAGCGTTTTCAATTTGTAGATCCATAGGATTTCCTTCTTGGCTAGTTTGGTTAGTCTATCGCCTCCTCGCCAGAGGGGTGGGATCTGTTCTATGGCTCTATAGGTGAGGCCGGAGGGGTCTCCTTGATGTTTTATTGAGAAATGCTTGGACACGCTGTGGGTCAGAAGCTGCCTTCGAATGTTCCCAATGTGCTCTAATATGCGAACCTTTAATCGTCGGCTTGTACGGCCGACATACTGTAGTCCACATGGGCAGTTTAATAGATAAACTACGTAATCGCTCTTGCAGTTGATGAACTGTGCAGTTTTAAATTGTTCACCTGTTACTTTAGATGAGAATTTTATTTTGTCGCTGGAGCCCTGTTTGCAAGCTTTGCAGGTGCTGCACTTGAAAAAACCTTTTGCTGTTGCTAGCCAATTGCTCTCCTTCTTTGTGTTGTCTGTTCTAAACAGACTTGGCGCTAGCTTTGTTTTTAGATTGTCAGCTCATTTAAAAATGACCCTTGGTTTTTCTGGGAGGTAATTTTTTAGAGTGTCATCCCCTAGTAAAAGGTGCCAGTGTTTGTTTAGTATTTGTTGAATTCTGCCCGAATCCTGGCTGTATTGGGTTAAGAATGGAGCATTGAAGTCTTCTCTTTGTTGTTTGTGAGATGGTTTAAGAATGTCAGTTCTTTGCAGGAGGCTTGTTTTATTAATGGATTCTTCTAACGTATTTTCATTGTACCCTTTATTGATAAACCTATCCTTTAGGATACCTGCTTGTTCTCTAAAGACGTTATTGTCACTGCAATTTCGCCTAATTCGGCGGAATTGGCCTGGGGGTATGTTGGATAGCCACTTTCTGTGGTGGCAGCTTGTTTTTAGTAGGTAGTTATTGCAATCTACTTTTTTGAAGAATGTTTTAGTTTTGAGTATGTTATTCTCAACATAGATGGTGAGATCTAAGAAGTCTATTGAGATTTGGTTTGTGCAAGCTGTGAATTTTAGATTAAGTTCGTTGGTGTTGATATATTCCAGAAAACGTTTCAAATCTACTTCGCTCCCTTGCCAGATGAAGAAGATGTCATCTATATATCTTCGCCATAGCGCTAGATCTGCGCTGAATTCATGTGGGGACCAGATAGTGTCTTGTTCCCAGATATCCATAAAAAGATTAGCGTAGCTGGGTGCAAATTTTGTACCCATTGCCGTGCCGCATTTGTGAAGGAAATGTTTCCCATCGAAGTTAAAAAGGTTATGTTTTAAAATAAAGTTAATGCTTTCTAAGATAAATGTTTTTTGTTCTATGTGCATGTTTGGGTCGTTGCTGAGTGTCCTATCTATAGCTGAGATGCCGTCTTCGTGATTGATTGATGTATATAAGGATGTCACATCACATGTGCAAAGTATGACATCACATGTGCAAAGTATGAAATCTGAGCTCCATGTTACTTGTTCTATCAAATTGATAGTTTGTGTTGTATCTCTAAGATATGACTTCATCTCCACAACATAAGGTTGTAGGGAGATGTCTATGTATTCTGAAAGTCGTGAAGTGAGAGAGCCTATCCCCGAGATGATTGGTCTCCCTGGAGGCGCTGTCAGGCTTTTGTGTATTTTGGGTAGGAAGTAGAAGATTGGCATCACAGAGCACGATCCCCAATAGAACATAGAGAAAACAGATACGAAAGGGAATGTAGCCCAAGGAGAGAACCAAGGTCACCACCCGCACACTCTAGACATTCGGGGCCTTTTTTAGAGAACGCTCCAGGGAGGAAAGCCCCCCCCCCTAACAACACAGAACAGATACCTACTCCTAGAAGGACAGAGAGAACAAGACTCCCCAAACACAAGGGCCAGAAAAAGACCACACGAGGAAAACGGGGAGGAAGAAGTCAGCAGAAAAAGACCAGCGACACAATAGACAATAGCAATATTTTCAACCTGAGCAAAAAGAGTCTAAATGCCGAGCAGTGTAGCCTCATTAAAAAGGGCCTTAATTTCGCACCTGCAGCTGCGGCAAGTGGTTTCAACCTTTACATAGACGCACACAAATTTATACGACAACTCACACTGAAAAAATTCTTCTTATCTAAAGATGCACAAAGTAGGGAAATCGCAAACAACAGTACACCTTCGGTAATAGAAGAGGACACTTTCAAACACACATCCCTAAAAGAAAAATCCAAATTTTACCCAAGCTGGGCTAAAAGCCATAATATAGAGACGTTTCATCAAAAAATACAAGAAGACTTCGACAAACTGACTAAAGATAACAGAAGTAAAATTAAACACAATTTAACACTCAAGGAGAAGACTGCGCTAAAACAACTAGAAGATGATAAATCAATCACGATCAAGCAGGCAGACAAAGGGGGGGGAGTAGTCATTATGGACACCACTAACTAAAGACAAGAAGCAGACAGGATTCTCTCGGACACTACGACATATGAGAATCTCAAAATAAATCCCCACAAAAACTTCTGCACAGAATACTTAAATCACATTGATAAGGGTAAAACAATAGGGGTTATTAATGAAAAAGAATACCAATATCTAAATGTAAAATTCCCCGTGATGCCAATCTTCTACTTCCTACCCAAAATACACAAAAGCCTGACAGAGCCTCCAGGGAGACCAATCATCTCGGGGATAGGCTCTCTCACTTCACGACTTTCAGAATACATAGACATCTCCCTACAACCTTATGTTGTGGAGATGAAGTCATATCTTAGAGATACAACACAAACTATCAATTTGATAGAACAAGTAACATGGAGCTCAGATTTCATACTTTGCACATGTGATGTGACATCCTTATATACATCAATCAATCACGAAGACGGCATCTCAGCTATAGATAGGACACTCAGCAACGACCCAAACATGCACATAGAACAAAAAACATTTATCTTAGAAAGCATTAACTTTATTTTAAAACATAACCTTTTTAACTTCGATGGGAAACATTTCCTTCAAAAATGCGGCACGGCAATGGGTACAAAATTTGCACCCAGCTACGCTAATCTTTTTATGGATATCTGGGAACAAGACACTATCTGGTCCCCACATGAATTCAGCGCAGATCTAGCGCTATGGCGAAGATATATAGATGACATCTTCTTCATCTGGCAAGGGAGCGAAGTAGATTTGAAACGTTTTCTGGAATATATCAACACCAACGAACTTAATCTAAAATTCACAGCTTGTACAAACCAAATCTCAATAGACTTCTTAGATCTCACCATCTATGTTGAGAATAACATACTCAAAACTAAAACATTCTTCAAAAAAGTAGATTGCAATAACTACCTACTAAAAACAAGCTGCCACCACAGAAAGTGGCTATCCAACATACCCCCAGGCCAATTCCGCCGAATTAGGCGAAATTGCAGTGACAATAACGTCTTTAGAGAACAAGCAGGTATCCTAAAGGATAGGTTTATCAATAAAGGGTACAATGAAAATACGTTAGAAGAATCCATTAATAAAACAAGCCTCCTGCAAAGAACTGACATTCTTAAACCATCTCACAAACAACAAAGAGAAGACTTCAATGCTCCATTCTTAACCCAATACAGCCAGGATTCGGGCAAAATTCAACAAATACTAAACAAACACTGGCACCTTTTACTAGGGGATGACACTCTAAAAAATTACCTCCCAGAAAAACCAAGGGTCATTTTTAAACGAGCTGACAATCTAAAAACAAAGCTAGCGCCAAGTCTGTTTAGAACAGACAACACAAAGAAGGAGAGCAATTGGCTAGCAACAGCAAAAGGTTTTTTCAAGTGCAGCACCTGCAAAGCTTGCAAACAGGGCTCAGCGACAAAATAAAATTCTCATCTAAAGTAACAGGTGAACAATTTAAAACTGCACAGTTCATCAACTGCAAGAGCGATTACGTAGTTTATCTATTAAACTGCCCATGTGGACTACAGTATGTCGGCCGTACAAGCCAACCATTAAAGGTTCGCATATTAGAGCACATTGGGAACATTCGAAGGCAGCTTCTGACCCACAGCGTGTCCAAGCATTTCTCAATAAAACATCAAGGAGACCCCTCCGGCATCACCTATAGAGCCATAGAACAGATCCCACCCCTCTGGCGAGGAGGCGATAGACTAACCAAACTAGCCAAGAAGGAAACCCTATGGATCTACAAATTGAAAACGCTAGCACCCCTAGGACTCAACATTAACATAGATATTGGGGCATTCCTAGAGTAAAGATTGCGTTCCATTCAAGATACACTGTACTAATCATGTTTTCCCTTTTCCCACCTTTTTTCCCTTTCATTCTCCCTTCCTTTTTCCGCCTTCCCCTTCCCCTTTTTCCCCTCTCTTTTCCATATCTTATCTCTCTTCTTTCTTTCTTCACCCTGCATCCCCCCCCTTTCTCTACCTCCCTTTGCACTAGTACCGGCGCAACTATGAGGATCCACCAATACTTGTGACAACTTACCTCCCAATGTACCAGCAAACATGGTTTTAAATATCAGCATCTTTGTAGCCTAACCCACTAAGCACACAAGACATAGAGTGACTATGACCCTGGAATCGAATCACCCACAAATCACATACAAGAACACTCAGGTATTTAAAGTCTACAGATGACTTAAATACTAAAACATCATTACAATTCATACTATTTCCAATTAAAACACATAATTCTGATATCATATGTTTTATTGTTTTAAACCCGTATCTTCTTACATTTTTTGATATATATTATTTTTAAAGTATATATTTTATACCTACTATTTCATTTTTAGAACGCTGTGAAGCATTTTAAATTCAAAGCTCTAGTGAAGAGATGTGTGAAGTGACTTAATTACCACGCATGAACTCTGATAAATTTCTCCATCAAAATTTTGTATGAGATTATATACTGTTTTTTATATATATATATATATATATATATATATTTTTTTTTTTCTATGCCCCTAACTACCAAACTATCTTCTACCAAAGTATAGAGCTATGTGAACCTACATGGGGATTCAAGTACAAGGTTTTAGTACAATATAATTAATTTACAGCACCCATTTTAAAGGAACCTGTGTAAAGAAGTATGTATTTTTTCTTATAATTTCTCTCATGTTTTTCTCTTAAAATTTCTCTCATGTATTTTTCCTATGTATTTCTTATGCATTTTGTATTAACTTTGACTAATTGGCACACTCATATATGAGACAATCAAGCTCCATACGAAGGAGTGATATCACATGTGCACAATTAAATGCTTGACTCAATTTTATGACTGTATAAACTTTATATTCACATTGCATTTACCTTTTCTTTCCCCCATTCGCCCATTACAGTCAATGTACATAATAAACAAGACCACCATTTGATGTATAAGCTGTTTTAATACCGTAATTGCATGAATCATTTATTGATTGTAATCAATCAATCAAGCAGCTTCTTTAAACCTATAAAAAGGGAAGATCCAGGGCATCCGGCAGGAACCTGACGAAGCATCATTGCGAAATGCGTAGTTCCCTGCCGGAGCCCATTACCTGAAGGACCCAGCCAGCCTGTTGACATCCGGTAAGCCCTCCCCTTCCGGTTCCCGCCATCGGACGCGACCACGGGGGATACACCGGTCGGAGGAGCGCCATCGGACGATCGGGCTGAGGCTGGGCTGTTGCCCAAGCTGTATTGTAAGTGTTTTTCCTGTTTGCTGTTTATGCACTTAATAAACTTATTTTTCACCCACTCACCGGTTTTTGGCCCTTTCTTTCTTTGAATCGGGCACCCGGGAGAGAAGTCACTTACATACCACCTCCATTAGGAGGAGTAGGCAGTCACCCCTACACCAGAAACTCTATTTTATCTTGTTATAATATATTATCTTTTACTAAACCAGCACCACATACCACCTCAAGTAGAAGGAGGAGGAAGCTACTGCTTCCGGCAACATTTAAACATAACGAACACTGCCAAACCAGCATCACTATTTTAGCCAGACAGCAGGCTGCATAGTACTGCACTAACAACATCTCCATCCCTGTTTGGCAGCAGGCTGCGCAAGAGCGCGCTGATCACCTGCCCCCACCGTTCTTACATCTTTTATTTCACATCCCTCATCCCACCATTAACAACAGAATTCCATTTTAGAAACTTTTTAAATTTATGAAGTGGTTTCTATTTAGACCTTTCCATCCAAGCCCCAATTCAGGCTTTTAACCAAGGTATATACATTTTCCCTTTTTTATTATCTATATATATATATATATTTTATCTTTATTTTAACAAGATTCATTTTAGACAACCACATTGTATTATTGGTTAAATGTTTTGTCTATTTAAACACTAATCACGTGTCCCCCCTTTTTCTCTTTTCATCCTGTGAGCAAAAAACCCGTGCGCTGACCAATCCACCGATTCTACTGCCATTTCAAGAAGATTCCGGGCTTTATCTTCTCTACAGGTCCAGCTGCAGAAAACAACAAGGGCAAGTATACACTACCCCTTATTTTTGGTTATACATAAAAATAGGCCACACCACAAGCCTAATAAATAAGGGAGCGCCCCAGCCTCTATTCCTTACTGAGAGAGTGAGCCTAGCCTGAGGTAGTGCAACATGAGTCCAGCCTAGATCAGGTACACATGTGGTGGTGCATCTGAGCAATCTTTATTGTACTGGTGTGGAGGCTGCCCCGCAGAGCGGAGCCCCATGTACGATAACTGTTACGAGAGAATGGAGGATCCGTGTGGTGCGGAGAACACAAAATGGCGACCAGAGGCTGATGGGGAAGGCACCCGTGGCGTGCGACCCACTGAAGAGCAAACTGTCGCTGAGTTGTCTTTAACCAATCTGCTCTGGAGTGGAGCGAAGGCCGTGGCTGCCCCGTTTTTATCCTGTCTGGGACACCGAGGGGCCACCCTTGAAGAGTGTGAGGAAATTGGGATAATTGGGGGAGAACCCCGCGAGGAGAGCAAACAAACTGACTTTTTGGGCTTAAAAGCCAACCAAAATGACGGTTCCCGCTTGCTAGGGAAACCGCATGGGACAGTCACAGAGAAAATGGCTGATACAGAACTTGCAAAGAGCTGGCCGGGAATGGCGCGAACAGCAGAGCCCCGCCCTGATGGGGGGCATGGCGCGAAAGCTATGGCTGCGCCTTCATGGACAGTGACTCACTCGGCCCCTGTGCTGAGTCAACCGCTTAGTCTATGGGACCCTCCCCTGATTTCCACCAGGGGGAGTGACTTTCAACTATGGCCTGTGGGAATGCACTCACTACAAGAAGTAGTTCCGGCCGCGGAGGTAACGTGCAAAAAGGAGGGATATTTTGCACGAAAAGCAGCAGCTAGGAGAAGGCGGGAACTAGCCGCAGCCCAAGAATCCCACACTGATGAGGAAATTGGCGCGAAAACGCAGACCGCGCCCACCAGGACTGAGAAAGGCGCGGCCTTAATTAAGGGGCATGATATTCCCCTGTGGGATCCGCCCATAATTGCAACCCCTGGGGGCGGGTTCCAGCTATGTCAGCGGAAGGAGGAGCCGAAGCAGGAAGTGTCTGGCCCAGAAGCTTCTACCGGTCAGTTGCGAGGAACCACTGACCTGGAGAGACCCATACTGAAAGTGGTCCCTACTAAAAGAATGGCCTGCCCTCCCGCTGTGGGAACTATGGTCTCCACACAGCCCTACTCGGTACCTGGCGGGGTACTGGTGGTCAGGGTGGCTAACACCGAGACGGTGGTCGGGCTCTGCCTACAATGCGGGCTGCCCGGAGGCACTGTCAATACGGTGGCACATTGCCCACATTGCGGGACATTATATTTGTGGCCCATGCCCACATTCATACCTATCCAGCCTGCTGACTCCCCGGGGGACACGGTTAAACGCTCCGCCGAGTCCCCTGGCGCACTGTGGATAAACCGTACGAGTCCCGGAGAAAGGGACTGGAGTCGACCAAGTCGGTTGGGTCAGTATCGACCGAGGCGGTCGGGTCGCTCCCCGACCGCGCCACGCTCGGTGACCCCGAGATCCGGGAAGGGAGATTACTCAGATGAGGACCTCAGTGAACTAGCGGTGGCGAAATCGGGATCCAAGAGGGACCCAGGACGGACGACACCCCGTGGGGTTAGCGGCAGTATGGAAAACAGGGCGTCCCCCGCAGATAGGCGAGCCGAGAGACGGAGTCCCGCCGTCCCAGGACCGGGCGGCGACGGGAGAGAGACGCCAACGCCCCTGCGGACTGGTAAGAGAAGCAGCCCCATCACTTACCTTGTCCCGGCAGACAGCGCAGCGGAGGAAGGGCCGTGCCAGGCCCGAGGCGCACGTGGAGAGACGGCATCACTTCCGGTGAAGACGACGGCGGAGCTTCCGGATGTCGTCATCGAAGAAGAGATCCCGAATGGGGATCCGACCCGAGATGGCGGCGTTTCCGGTTCCGGGGAGGACATCACTTCCGGTGGCGACAGCGGAACCGCTGGGAACAAAGCAGCGATGCTTCGGCGATCGGGGGAAGGTCCCCGATCACCTCCAAGGCCCAGAAGTTGGATGGGCGATCCGAGGACTGAGGAGGGTGAGATGTCCTCATTGGACCAGTCTACGGACAGCCAGGAACGGGTCGTAACCCCATGGGGTCCTATCACTCGCCCCTATGCCCCATCCCCTGGCCTAGATAAAGCCCCTGCCCCTGTCACCTGTTCCACGGGATCCCCACCTAGCCTGGAACTTATGGACATACCTTTGGGGGGGGAGGAGAGACGGACTGGGGAAAGACAGTGCAGTGGCGCTACGGAGGGCGATTCTCAGGGAGGGGGAGAGTTGAGAGTGGCTGGGGTAGGCCGGTGGTTGCCCCCTGCAGTTCCTGAACCGGTGAAAAAGGCCCCGGGATCTTATAGGTGGTCTGTCGGGGGTATTTTCCCTGGAAGATGATAGGGAGTCAGGGGGGTCACATAAATTCAGAGAGCACCGTTGGTGGGCCCCACTATTCGAAGGGTACTCCACATGGATGGACCGCACTCGGTTCCTCATCCGGCGAGAAGATGTAGTGGATTACTGGTGGGCTGCGGGAGAGTTCACACCTGAGCAAAGGGATAGAGAGTTGCAGGAGCGGTGGCTGCAGATTGAGCATAGGGAGATAGAACCCATGGGTCCTAGCATCCTATCAGACCCCGTGGACCCTGATGAGCCCCTATCATGGGTGTTACCTGGGAGGGCCGGTAAGGCTGACCTGACCAGAATAAGTAGGGCCGAGCGGACCATAATGGCTCGGTATAAATCATCCCACGGGTTGGAGTACCCGTATGTCCCTGAGCCTCTTATGGATGAAATAGAGGAAAACAGAGAGAGGTGGCTTAGGGAGGCCATTGAAATGCATTTAGTCGGAAGAGGAAGTGCAGTGGTAGGGAAGAAGGCCGAGGAGCGGATAGAGCACTTAGTACGCATATGGGGCATAGGAAGGAACATTTACAAACATAGGGTGACATATAGGCCCGAGAGGGGACTGCCTAGGCACTATCACGTCACGGTCCTAGACATGGGCGGTAGAGAGGTTAAGAAACCTGACCCGAGTCACTATTTTTAGGGGGTACTAATGCATTACGCGGGTTCGTGGCTGCTGGTCGGGGCGGGCTTGGCGGAATGTACTGTAGACATTTTGTTATGATACCATGGAAATTTGTATGTGAAGTTAACCTAATTATGTGTTGTATTTCAGTGCTTCCTGGAAAAGGGTATACAAATTTAGGTCCCAGCGAGTGCGATGGGATTCACCAGGGGGAGAATGTAGCGGTCATGTAAAATGGCTACAGTCATCTCTCCTGCTGACAGTAAGGCCTGGTAAGTTGTGGGCATGCCAGCAGTAATTATGGAGGTTTGCCCTCACACCCTGGTGGGGTGCCCTGTGTATGGATGGGAGTGGTCACATGCTCTGACTCCATGGTTAGTGATGTCAGAGGTGTGTCAGCTTCCAGAGTGTACATAAGGCACAGCACTGTTTTCTAAAAGTAGTTCTAGTACAAGTTCAGCTAAGAAGAGGAGGAGTTCAAGTTCTAGTCCTAGCCTGAGTTACTGGAAAGTTCTGGTTATGTTATAGTAACTGAAGAGGAGACTGTGTCCAGGGACCTGGCACAGGGCAGTGATCCCTGCGGGGATAGGGAATCCCTATCTAAGGAGAGATACACCTTTTAAAGGGAGGCACTGACTGAACATGAGTGGCTAGATATCTACTGCGAGGGGCAGCTAGCCCACTCAGACAATAAAGATGTTCTCAATCACAAACCCTCTCGTGTACATGTGTGGAGTGAATGTACAGAGAGGAGCACCACGAAGGAGTTCCTCAACAGGATCATCCCCATGCGGACGCAGGGACCCTGATGAGGTGGAGGCGCTGCACTGGAACTAGGTGAGACTCAGCACACTACCTCAGCTGCCTGTCTGGACGGGTCCTCCCCACACACCATCATGCGGGAGACTCAGGAGTCCTGTTGCCAACAGGTGCACCACCAGACACTACCACACTGTAATGGGGGCCGGTTAGACCACAGGGGCCAATGTGAGATTGGGTGGGTCAGGCCGGTTCACAAAAACCGTTACACATGTTATGTATACTCTGCAAGATTCCGTTAGTTAATCTCAATAGTAAAAGGTCGCCTGTTGCACAATACCGTTGTTATGTTTCTTGCTCAGGGTAGATCCTCTAATATGGGGATCCTGGGTAAGTGGAGGCGCTGCACCATGATAAGTAAGGGTATGACCCCAGGCTCCCCAACAGCGGAGGCTCAGAGCTCCTGAAGCCACAGGTATACACAACACCAGTAGTTCCTTTAAAGCAGGGATTCACAAAAAGGGCTACATAAGTAAATACTGTATATGTATATTGTATAGGCATTGAAAGTATTGCATTCACATCCTTGTATTTATTCATCATTTTTGTAACTCTTTGATGTATCTTATAGTGCTAAATGTCAGCCACTAAATTGCTCCAGATGTCGACCATTCATTCTTTTTTTAAACATATTTTTTACATATTTTAATACTATATACCTCTCATAATTATTCTATCCATTAAACACAGTTAGTGTTTTCAAACAGTATGTTTTTCAACAATTAGTTATAGAATTAAGACCAACCCGTGTTTTTTGCAAACAGAGATGTGAATACAATTAATTACCAGTTCCAATTACCCATTGATGATTAATCACAGATATTAGAGATTTTTTAGTTGCGCATGATATTTAAAGTTGAGATGAGGAAGGGGGCGTCATACTCCTGACGAAGCCACGTTCTCTACTGGCGAAACGCGTAGAGTAGGACTGCCCAGAGGAGGAGAGGCGAGTGCCGAGTGACTGCCTATCCCTTAAGCTGAGCCGGAAGTGATGCAGCGATGTGGAGACCGCGACGGAGCAGTGCTCCGGAGAGCAATTGCGAGGCAGCTAGCCGAACGTGGAGGAGTCCCCAGAGTGTATCAGACTCTCATCGGAGGCGGGGGGTCAGCCACGGCACGAGTCGATCCTTCATATCACAATTGGGATTCATGCGTATTTTATACGTTTTTATTGTAAGTGTGCATTTTTGAATTTGTCATAAATTTCTACCTTATACTATTGATCTGCACTATGGGTATCTCCTTTAATTTTACATCCTATGATCTCGCTGATACTGGAGTTTAATACCACTTCAAACTCAGAAGACCATCTGTGATCCACACCACCTGAAGCTATTTTGATGTTGCCTGATTACCACTGAAATCCTGTGAGTAGGCTGCACATTGGAGCCAAGATTACCATTGAGTTATTTCACTCAACACTATTGTCTGCACTTATATTGTTGTGTTTTGTCTCCCTTTATGCTCCCCTGGGTTACGAGACTTCAATTCTTCAATTTGGGGACCAGAGAAGACAGGCCCTGCCAGAAGGGTTTGAGCAGGGAGTTACAATCTTTATTTATTTACTTATTCACTTGACACGTTAATTACATGTTTATTTATTGTTCACAGCTTATATTGCTTTTATACTGTCACGTTATTATAATTAGTGATCACTTGTAGTGTAGCGCCTGTTTGTCACTATCACAATATCACAAATAAAATTGTCTTACATTCCTTTTTCTTTTTTCCTTCCCCCTTCTTTGCAGGAAAAATTATTATCTTTCACTTTGGAAATTGGCTTAACCTATCAGTAGGGTACTGTCTATAAAGTCGTATATTATATACATCTTGGGTGATATCATTATATGGTCATGACGTTTGTTAACGGAAAATGATTTTGTCACTTTGGGTGCATAAACTTGATGATAAATAGTGATTCATATGGTATGAAATGTATAAATTATGGGATCGCCAATTTAAAAAAATATATATATAAATCAAAGAATGTAATAGGTAGATAACTTGTGGGTAATATGGGATTTAGTTCCAATGGATTCAATGTTTCTATTTTGTTTTGTTTTGTATAATTTTTTTGTTTTAAATACTAAAATGTTATAAATTATGAATATATAAAAATGTATTAAAAAAAATATAAAAATGCTTTCTTAAAAGGGTGATTTTAAGTATGTAAAAAACAATGTTTAAATAACTCGTAGATAATAAAGATGATTAAAAAATTCTTCTCTACTGCTCGATAACCCTGCTCGTGATTAATGCTGGTATACAAAGAGACCATATCACATGTAGCCCATATGAAATTGTCCTCCCAGTTTAATCCTTCAAATATATTAACTTGTGTCGCGTCCCTAATACACTGGCGACACACTTTATTCGAGCTCGGCTAGTCCCACGAATTCGGGTATACCCGGGTGTATTGAGGTTTGTGACTGTTTTCTGCCCGAGTGCATTGGGTTATTTTCCAGGCAGGGATTGAAGCATTTTATTCCCGCTGGCTGCAATACTGCACAGTATATATATATATACTGCATTACAATTCATGAATTTATGCCATCTGGTAGACACGCGAAGCATTGCAGCCTATTAAATCCTAATCATTATCATTTAACAGATCAGCCGCCCGTCAGCCAGGCATGAACCCAGGCTGGGAAGGCAAACGCAACGGGGCTTGTCAGAGGTGAGGAGCGGCGCATTCCAGGTATCTGCCAGGTACATACTGGGTATTTGCTCGAATAAAGTGTGTCGGTGCAGTATATGATGGTAATTTAGTAAAAGTGTTTCTAAAGAAACTGATCAATGTAGTGAGATAAATACGCCTTCAATCAGTTCATCCCTGATTATAAATTGGTCATGCTAGTGGGGATTCAATATTTTTACACACTTTGGGAAAAAAATAGAATTCTGGAATCTTGAATCTTGGCATTTGAATTAAAAATTAAATTGAACTCGACGGAGGCGCATGCGCGAGGTGCTGGAGTATGGCAGTAAAAGCCTTTAGCTCAACTAAAAATACTAAAATGAATAAAAATATACATAAATCAAAACATACACCTCCCTGAATACCAGTTCAATGGCGCCACGGAGCCTAAAGGCAAAAAAGAAGGCCATTCCGCCGCTAAAAAGATTCTTTAGCGGCACCGGTGCGGCGAGAGTGGGGGCTGACATGGTGCCGGTCTCAAGTAATGGCTCTGAATCAGAGCAGGAGGAGGATAGGGGGGGAGCGGGGAGCCAGGAGCTTTTGCCGGTACGCCGGTGTGATTTCACCCGGCTCTACAATGATCTCAAGTCCCTGCTCCAAGAGGAGATTAGAGAGCTCAGGGGAGACATTAATGACCTGGGGACCAGGATGGTGGCAACGGAGACAAAGCTAAACCAGACGGCGAAGGCGGTCAAAAAAATTGAAAAGAAGTCAACGTCCCTGCAATCCCAATTGAAGGAACTACAAGAAAGCAGGAGGATGCCGAAAATAGGGAGTGCAGAAATAATGTGAGGCTGTTGGGGTCCCTGAATCAATTCTGGAGCTGGAAGACTTTGTCATGAGGTGGATGGTGGAAACCTTACCTGAGACTCCGAAGGAGGAACTCCTAATGGACCGGTGCCATAGAGCGCTCAGTGCCAAACCCCTCCAATCGAAGCAACCCGGGGATGTAATCATAAGGCTGCACTACTACAAGACCAGGGAAAAAGTCATGCTGCAGCTAAGAAACCAACCGTCTATCGAATTTGATTGGGTAAAAATCCAGATATTTCAAGATCTATCCCCAGTTACACTGCTGCGGCGAAGATCCCTACAGCCAATCACCAAGACACTTAGAGACAACGCAGTCCAGTACCGTTGGACCTTCCCATTCAGCCTGTTGGTAGTGAGGAATGGGAAGACGGTGTCTATGAGACAGATTGAGGAAGGGGATGAATTCCTTCATAAACTGGGGCTCAAGGATTCGTCTCATAAGCCCAGAGAGGCACAAGTAGCTGCGAAGCCTTCATGGCAGAAAGCAAAGTCCCCAGGGAGGTAAAGCCCAAGGGCAGACACCTAAGCCACATGAAATAAAATAAAATGGCTGCATTTCAATAAGTTCCAGAGTTCCTGTTAAAAGTTTTTACGTTCTGGTTTTAATGATGAAGTGCCGTAGCCCTGCGGTACACCTAAGAGGAGTTTCAAAATCTCACTTACCTGATTGAGGAGAACGGGGAAGATAGCGAGGATCCAGGGCAAGATGGCAGCAGCAGCATGAGGAGGTCCTGCAGCCTGGAACGCAGGACCAGGAAGTAAGGAGACGGCGGGAGAATGAGGCGCGAACACGTCCTTCCGTGGCAGGAACCTGAGCTGGAATTACAGGTGCCGGAAACACGTCAGCAGGACAGAGGTGAAAGATCACGAGACTGGACGCCATCTTGGAAGTGGCAAGTGGAATCAAACAGGAAATCCCATGAGACCACCACGGGAAGATGCGGAGGTGCCCCTAAGCTGATGGTGCCACAGCAGAGGGAGGGTGAAGCGGCCCAAGAGGACGGGGGAGTCAAGGGAAGCAAAGACCCGTCCCGGCACCAAAACTCACCCGAAAGTCGCGATAGGGACTACTGCCATACCCAACCCCCCTTAGCGCAATATGAACAGTGCACCCACCACATTCGGAGTGAGGGAAAGAGGGGGAGGGAAGGTCCCACAGGAATAGGAGGAGCAGAGTAATAAAATAGTAAAATTGGATCCGTCTGGGAAAAGGGGTTACAGGGAGAGATAGGGAAGAACGGTGTGGGAGGTCAGCCTGAGAGGAAATAGAGGGAAGATAGAGAGAAGACAGAAGGGTCCACGGCAGATAGGACATAAGTCAGTTTTATAAGGATACAGGCATTAAGGGGAAGGGGCAAAGAGGGGATAGGGGGAGGGGAAGCAGGGGGGCAGTGGCGGTAAAGTTAAGGGATGGATACGTCAGGTAAGTAGCTCAATAAGACTGGGCAGTTAAGGGCAAATGGACATCAAGCACTATGGGAAATTGTCTGAAAAGCCCTAACAATGCGGGAGGGTAAGGATAGTTAGGCATAGGTAAGGTAGATTAGTTGAAAGTTAAGAGTTATAAGGCGGGGGGGGGGCTTGGTGGTGGAGCCTAGTTCCAGCCCCAGGATGCGCCGAAGCCTGAGCCCTGGAGAGCCTTCTCTCCAGCAGCTCAGGAAATACCATTGGGAGGGAGGCAGAGGAAAAGGAGATGGGAGAGGAAGATTGGACGGGGACTGGCAGGAGGTCACCCAAATCCCAAGGGCGATGGAAGTAGGTCCGGGGAGGAAGTGCCCGGGCGCTATGGACACTTGTAAATACGTGTATGTGTGGTTTTTCCCAATGTTTTTCCCTTGAGTTTCTCCCCATTCCCTTCCCATCCCAGGTTCACAGCAGCACTGGAGTCGGAAGAACAAAGACGCAGTAGGTCGTTGAGATAGAGAGAGAAAGCTCCTTGTTCAGGGTAAGCCAGAGGTGGAGGAGAGAGCACACACAAAATGAGTAGGGACATAGTTATACTTTCACACAATGTGAAAGGATTTAATAGTCCGAATAAACGCCGCCTGGCACTAAGAGACTATAAGAGGAAGAATCCGGACATCCTAATAGTCCAAGAGACACACTTTACTCAGGACAGCTTTCCCAAATTTTTCGATAAAGATTTCAGAGGTTATAATCTAGCCTCAGGTAAGATAAAAAAGCAGGGAGTAGCCACACTTATCCATAACAGACTGCCCCTGACAATAGAACAGACTATAAGAGACAGGGACGGGAGATACCTAACACTAATTGGCACGCTACAAGGACAGTCCATCACATTAGCCAATGTATACGCGCCATGCGAACATGATAGAAACTTTTTTAATTTATTCTTTGCAAAATTACAGAGAGTGGCCAAGGGCCACATAATACTAGCAGGAGATATGAATAAGGCTCTTGACCCAGTACCAAATAGATGCACGACAAAAAACAAGACGCGGGGGCAGGACAGGACGGGACTGACCCAGTGACTGAAAACTGTCAGCTCATTGACAAATGGCGAGAACAACATATAGGGGAGAGAGACTACACATTCTATTCCCACCCCCATGACAGTTACAGTAGAATAGACTACTTCTTTGTATCAAACAGACTGGTCCCAATGATCTCCCACACGGGAATACACAACATTTTGTGGTCAGATCATGCACCAATCGAGCTGCGGTGCGCCCAGATTTTGGCAGCCAGACCCGGAACGAACTGGAAATGAAATGAACTGCTCCCAAAAATGCAGGCGCCCCCCTCCCGGCACAGATGCTCCAGGCGTCGATCGCATTGATATATAAACAGGGCAAAGACCCAGCAGATTGCAGGTGCTACAGACCTATATACATAGTTACATAGTAGTTACATAGTAGATGAGGTTGAAAAAAGACGTAGTTCCATCAAGTTCAACCTATGCTAAATTTAGACAACAGATACTTTATCCTATATCTATACTTACTCTATACAGCTCTTCTCTGCACTCTCCATAATATATTTTCTTAGGATTGGTGCCCAAAATTGTACTCCATATTCAAGGTGTGGTCCTACTAATGCTTTGTAAATGCTTTGTAAAGGGGCATAATTATGTTTACTTCCCTTCCATCCATTGCCCATTTGATGCAAGATAAGATCTTGTTTGCCTTTGCAGCTACTGCATGACATTGGGCACTATTGCTAAGCCTGCTGTCTACAAGCACTCCTAAATCCTTCTCCATCAAGGATTCCCCCAATATATCTCCATTTAATTTGTAAGTCGCCTTTTCATTCTTGCATCCCAAATGCATAACCTTACATTTATATGTATTAAACCTCATCTGCCATTTACCTGCCCACGTTTCCAGTCTCTCCAAGTCCTTCTGAAGAGAAATTACATCATGCTCTGATTCTATTACCTTACACAATTTAGTATCATCAGCAAAGATGGAGACTTTGCTTTCGATCCCAACCTCAAGGTCATTAATAAACAAGTTAAAAAGCAGGGGTCCCAGTACCGATCCCTGAGGTACTCCACTCACGACTTTAGCCCAACCTGAAAACTATTGAAGTCAGGCTTACAGGTCTGTAATTTCCTGGTTGTGATCTAGCTCCCTTTTTAAATATAGGCACCACATCTGCTTTACGCCAATCTTGTGGTACTGAGCCTGTGGAAATGGAGTCCTTGAATATTAAATATAATGGTTTGGCTATTACTGAGCTTAACTCCTTGAGAACTCATGGATGTATGCCATCGGGGCCAGGTGCCTTATTTACTTAAATTTTTTCAAGTCGCTTATGAACTTCTTCCTCAGTTAACCAATTGTTCATTAATATGGAGGTTGTGGCCTCCTCCTGCGGCACTACTATTGAACGTGATTCTTCCCTGGTAAACACAGAGGCAAAGAATTTGTTTAATACCTCTGCTTTTTCCTTATCTCCAATAATCTGCCTACCCATCTCACACTGAAAGGGTCCTATATTTTCTTTTCTCATTTTTTTGTTATTAAGGTACTTAAAGAACGTTTTTGGGTTGACCTTACTTTCTATTGCAATCCTTTTTTCATTTTCCATTTTTGCTAATTTGATTGCCCTTTTGCAATTTTTGTTACATTCCTTATAATTCTGATACGATGTCTGTGTCCCTTCTTACTTAAAGAATCTAAACGCATTCCTCTTCTTGTCCATTTCCTCCCCTACCTGTATATTTAGCCACATTGGTTTTTACTTATTTCTTTTATACTTATTACCCAAGGGTATACACTGATGTGTGCTTTTCTAACAATGTTTTAAAGACTGCCCATTTATCTTCTACATTTTTCCCTGCAAAACCATCACCCCATTGTATTACTACTAGATTAGACATCAGTTTATTAAAATCTGCCTTTCTAAAGTTTAAAGTCTTTGTTGAACCCAAGTAATCTGTTTATTGATCATTTATTTCAAATGAGACCATGTTATGATCACTGTTACCCAAATGTTCCAGGACTTGAATATTTGTTATTACTTCTACATTGTTTGATATGACCAAATCCAGAAATGCTCCTCTCCTGGTTGGTTCCTCAATAATTTGCGTCATATAATTGTCTTTAAGCACCCCCAAAAACCTGTTTCCTTTTGTTGTAATGCTAATCTCATTGCCCCAGTCTATGTCTGGATAATTAAAATCCCCCATTATGCAAACATGACCCAGGTTTGATGCCTTCTCCATTTGTAAAAGTATTTTAGCTTCCTCAATCTCACAGATATTTGGTGGTTTATAGCATATTCCACAAACAATTTCTTTATACTTTTACCTCCACTGCTAATTTCTATCCACAAAGTCTCTACATTTTCATCATTCCCTTCATAGACATCATCCCTTATAATAGGTTTTAGATCCGGTTTAACATATAACATACTCCACCTCCCCTTCTATTTGTTCGATCCTTCCGAAAAAGAGAATAACCCTCTCAATTAACTGTCCAGTCATGAGTTTCATCCCACCATGTTTCAGTAATGCCTATGATATCATACTGCTCCCTTGCAGCTATTAATTCAAGCTCCCCCATTTTATCTGTCAGGCTTCTTGCATTAGCAAGCATGCATTTAAGTTTTTTTTCAGCCTGTACTATTATCTCATCTGCTCCTTCCTTTCTGCTCCCACTTGGTTTAGTCTTTAGAAGTTTTCTAGTATTATCTGTATTTACTATGGGTGTCTCACTGCTTGTCAAACTTGCACTTGCCCCCATTCTACCTCCATACCACCTTGTATCCTCATCTATTCCATTTAGTTCATTATCTGTTTCATTCCCCTTCCCCCTCCATCCTAGTTTAAAATCTCCTCCAAGCTTTTTAGCATTCTCCCCCCTAGCACAGAAGATCCCTCTTCATTGAGGTGCAATCCATCCCTAGAATATAGATGGCACCTCTCAGAAAGGAGTACTAGTGCTCTAAAAACCCAAACCCCTCCTTCCTGCACCACTTTCTTAGCCATGCATTAACCTCCCTGATCTCTGACTGTCTCCCTGCGGTAGCGCATGGCACTGGTAGTATTTCAGAAAATACTACCTTGGAGGTTCTTGCCTTAAGCTTTTGGCCTAGATCCCTGTAATCATTTTTTAGGACCCTCCATCTTTCTCTAACTTTGTCATTGGTGCCAACGTGAACCAAGACCGCCGGGTCAATCCCAGCCCCCCCAACAATCTGGTTGGAAGAAATCACGCACCATCACATGGGTATTCTGAGGTATACACCGCATGAAGTGTTCGAATAATGGCCGCTGCATCTGTAGTATCCCTTGATATTCTCATGGACTTTTCATGATAATATTCCCTGCTCACAATTACAGTCCCCTCCTCCCCCTTTTTAGTGGGTTTAATATCAATTTGTTTATTCTTTTCAAGTTCTTCCAATGCTATATTTTCTTCTTTAGTTCAATTATTTCTGTTTTTATTTTTAGTGTTTGTTAATTTTTCAAAATCATTTAACACTAAATGATGAAAAGTGTCAATGAAATTCCCTTTGCACCTAGTATAGGCTCAAATGCGTTTAAAATGTTCATAGACGCTAATAAACTAACAAAATGTTAACTCCTAAAACGAATTTCCTAATGAGGAAGTTTTATATGCCAAGAGAGGGTGAGAGACTGCACTACAGATAATTTTATACATACTCAACTGAAGAAAAATCTACTTTCTCCCCCTACCAAGAAAAAGGGAATTTCATTGACACTTCATCATCTAGAGTTGACAAACTTTCTAGAATTAGGCAAGCAGAAATGTATTATTAATAACGGAGTTCAAAAATTACTAATCAACACTGAAAACACATTGTAGTACTAATTATCATCATCATCTCTTTATTTAGTATCCATCTATGAAACAGGGGCTAGGTCCAAAGCTCACTCCCACCAAAATCGGCATCACCAGGGTAAAAAAATAATTATACGATTGCGACCCTTTTGTAATATAGTTTATTTATAATTGTGATATGTAAGCTAACACACTTTTTATTTTGCATTCATTTGTGCTCTAAAAATTGGACACTGTATCTCTAAGGAGGGTTTTATGCTTACATTGTTAATCCATTTGGAGAGAAAAAAAGTCAACTTGAGGGCTGAAAATAAAAATTCTTTAAAAAAAACAACAACATTATTTATTTATTTACTAACTCATTTCTGAATGTTCTGGAGACAAAATCCCATACATTTTGCAGATTGTTTGTTGTACAGCAATGTATCCTTTGTTTGCCTTGCTGACACGACAAAATATGTGAAGTAGATAGAATTTCTTCTTCCTTCCATAACTTATTTAATGTGTGGTTGAAACCTCTTCCAGCCTCACATTGCAAAGCCAGTATAACCAGCATCACACTGATGAGACTCAAAAAGTCAATAGCTGTCTAAGTAGATTTACTGTCTACAGTCTGTACTTCTTTAACCCAAACTGTACCAAGAAGCTGTGTAATGTAGCAGGCATAAGCTTATTGGGGTCCATGTTAAAATAGACATGAAGCAAAAGGTAACTCTGTGTGCTCATTTGCATGTCATTACCCAGAATCCATGGCTGCAGTGATAGCATTGTATGCTAAGAGATAATGGGGAAAGATAGGATTGCAGACCTGTCTGAGACATGTGAATGCACCAGTAGTGGTATTTTTAATTTGCTGTATACTGTACTGTAGAGGGTTTTTGTCACTTTTTTACCCACCATAATTTATTTAATCCATCATCTAAAACTATATACGAGTAATCTGAGCCTTACATCCTTTAGAAAAGCCCCTTTAGCATGCACTCAGCTACCAGAGAAATAATCCAATTCATATCATAATGAGCAATAAAAGTACAGAAGGGAAGATAAAAAATATGGTTCCCTGACAAATGGAAGTAAGGATGGATCAATTAAAATTGCAAAATGTAATAGGTCCTTAGGCCGATAAAATATAGGGGACACTAACAATATGAACAGAAAAATCCACCGTGTGACACAATGATGCACCAAACAATGGTGGATACTAAAATTGAACCCTAACCCTAAGGGAATAATTGTTAAGTCAAACAAATACTATGCTAAACAGAGAAATCAGTCCTCGGCAGATAAGTGCAATATAGGCTCAATGTGAGGAGTCACGGATCGCGGCACCTGCGGCCCGGCCCCTCCTCATCTTCTTTAACCCCCGCTGCTGAGGTGCGTGCTCCTCGCTGGTCCCACTTACCTCTTGCTGCTCTGGGGGTTCCCCGTCGTCCCCGGCGGTCTCTCTCTCCTGCTTGCGCTTCCCTCTCCCATGCGGCTGCCGTGTGTCCCGGCCGCGCGCGTGAATAGCGCGCGCTGGGTGAAGATAATTTATTCACTGCTCTAGCAGTAAAACCACGCCCCCAGCAGACGAACAGGACCTCCTACCAAAACAAGAGTCAGCACCTGCCTGCCAATCAAGTGGACCTATCCAGGATAGCTCCACACACTCCTCCAGGCCTGCCTCCACTTCTGATTGGTCAGCCGCACTTTATATTGCCTGTCCTCTCACTCACTCATTGCTCGACATAGTTTCCACTAGGATTACTACTCTGGCATTCTCTCTCTTATTCTCTCAGATTACGACTTGGCTTGGTGGACGTCTATCTCTGGCTCTCGACCCCTGCTTGGACAACGACCTTCCGGAATTCTCCAATCCCTGACCTTGGCTTAACGGCAACGACGACGGCACTTCTTCACCGGTACTGGCAAGTATTGCTAGCTAACATCACCTGGCCTGGCAACGCCTAAAACACCACACTCTGGACACGCTCCTTTTGCTGCGGGTGCGTGCCCATATACGTTCCTCACCTCAGTAGAAGGGACGGGTCTGGTCTGCGGGGAGTACCGGCGTAACATTATGTCGAGCCCACAAGATGCAGACCAGACAGATGTGGACTCTATGATGATGGCCATGTACCAACAAATCCAGGCCTTAACGGATCAAGTGGCTCTCCTCTCCCAACAGGTACAGGACCTTTCTCTACAGGCACCACCTGCGGCTGCACCGCCGGCACAGTCAGATTCCACATCCACTTCATCCTCAGGTCTGAAGATTCCGGCTCCGAAACCCTATGTAGGGGATCCCCACGCTTGTCTTGGCTTTCTCAACCAATGTGAGATCCAGTTCGAGATGGCTCCACAGCTGTATTCTACTGGTCGGAAAAAGGTAGCTTATGTGTACAGTCTGCTCACAGGTAATGCACTGGCATGGGCCTCCCCGATCTGGGAACTGCGCCCCGATATTACTCAAGATTACGCAGCCTTCAGACGAGACTTTTGACAGGTCTTCCATACCCCCGCACGACAAGAGACTGCTTCTGATTCCCTGCTGCAGCTTACACAGGGACGTCATTCTGTGGCCCAATACGCCTTGGAATTCAGGACCATTGCAGCTGAAACTCGTTGGGTCCATGAGGCCTTAGTCTCCAGTTTCTGGAAAGGCCTATCGGACTCCCTGAAGGATGAACTTGCTTCTCGACCCAGGCCAGGACTTCTGGAGGACCTCATCACCCTGGCCATTTGTATGGACCAGCGTCTCCAGGTACGCCGCGCTCAGCGTCAGCAGCCCCGGTCTACATCTTTCCGTGCTCCTTTCTCCAGGTTCTCTACAAACTCAAGACCGTTTTCTCCCCGCTGCCTGCGCTGGAAGCCCCAGAGCCAATGCAAGTCGGAGTCCAGCACCCTCGGGCACCCCTACGACAATTTCGCTCAACCGGAGAGTCGTGCCATCATTGCGGATCTTCTGAGTAGCGTACCCATGACTGCCCACCATCTCTGGGAAATGACCAAACCCAGTGAGTACGAAGGGGCGCTCCCTGGGTGCTAAATCTCATTGTCCCCTATCCAGAAGGGAACTCCCTAAAAAATTGACCATTCCCGTCTCCCTTTCTGGCCCAACCTTCCACACCTCCACAGCAGCATTGATCGATTCCGGCGCAGGAGGGAACTTCATGGATCAGACCTTCTCTGAACTAAATCAGATCCCACTCTCTAAGAAGAAGTCCCCCATTGCCTTGGTCGGGATTGATAATCGGCCTCTCACTCCGGCATTTATCTCCTTGGAGACCTGACCTATCACCCTTTCTACTCACTCTTTGACGTGATTCATGCCCCGGGTACACCGGTCACGCTTGGCCTGCCTTGTTTGCAGAAGCACAATCCGCGCATCGATTGGGTATCCCCTAATCCCATTGACTGGAGGTCAAGGTCAGAGGAATCTTCTTCATCTACGGAACATCCGTTCCACCTACTAGCTAACACATCCAATCATAAGAGGGAGTTACCTTCCCCTTACGCAGAATTTTTGGATGTTTTTAGCAAGACGCAATCTGAACTCGTACCCCCTCATCGTTCCTACGATTGTCCGATTGACCTGGTACCTGGATACACCTTGCCAAAATCCAAATCTTACCCCCTCTCGTTGCCCGAGACAGAAGCCATGGATGAATATATTCGTAAGAAATTAAACCGGGGCTTTATACGTCATTCCAACTCTCCCACGGGGCTGGATTCTTCTTCGTCAAGAAGAGGGATGGTACTCTCAGACCGTGTATTGATTACCGGGGTCTGAGCCATATTACAGTGAAAAATCGTTATCCACTCCCACTCATCTCCGAACACTTCGACAGACTTCAGGGGGCCAATCTCTTTACCAAACTTGACCTCCGTGGGGCATACAATCTCATCCGTATCCGAGAGGGCGATGAATGGAAGTCTGCCTTCAACACCCGTAGCGGGCACTACGAATACCTAGTTATGCCCTTCGGTTTATGCAACGCACCTGCAGTTTTTCAGGACTTTATCAATGACATCTTTCGGGATGTTCTTAATTGCTTTGTAATTGTCTACCAGGATGACATCCTTATTTTTTCCCAAAACTTATAGGACCATATCATCCACACGAAGTTTGTGCTTTCACGCCTCCGAGAGAACCGGTTGTTTGCCAAGATGGAGAAATGCCTTTTTCACCAGTCCACTACTTCCTTTCTTGGGTACATTATCTCCAACAGAGGTTTGGCCATGGACCCAGAGAAACTGAAAGCCGTAATGGATTGGCCACAACCTAATTCCCTCAAATCTATTAAGCGATTTTCAGGATTTTCCAACTACTACCGGAAATTCATTCGCAACTTCTCCACCAAAATCGCTCCTATCACGGCACTAACTCAAAAAGGTGCAGATCCTGCATCTTGGTCACCCGAGGCAGCCACGGCTTTCAAAACACTAAAACAAGCCTTTGTCTCTGCCCCCATCCTTCGACATCCGAACACTAATTTTCCATTCACCCTAGAGGTTGATGCTTCTGGCTGTGGGGCTGGTGCGGTTCTGTCTCAGAAATTTTATCCCCAGGACAAACTTCACCCTTGCGGGTTTTTCTCTAAAAAAAATTCTCCAGCGGAAAGAAATTATGATGTGCGCAATAGGGAACTTTTGACTGTCAAGCTGGCTCTTCAAGAATGGAGGTACATTCTGGAGGGGTCAAAAGAGCCATTCACGATTCTCACGGACCATAAAAACCTGTTGTACATCGAGAATGCCCACCGTTTAGGTCCTCGCCAAGCCCGCTGGTCGTTATTTTTCTCCAGATTTAATTTTATTCTGTCATATATTCCCGGCACAAAAAAACGTCAAGGCGGATGCCCTCTCTAGACAATACTCTTCTGAAGAGAGACCGGAAAAGACCACCGAGTCCATCCTTCCTAAACAAAGGATCATAGCGACTGCGACGTTCAAGAATCTTGAGAAGATCATCAAATCACAAAAACATCTTCTGACCGGTCTTGAGGTTCCGAAAGACACCTTGTACATAGAGCCCAAATTCGTTCCTGAGATACTCGACTGGGGACATGCTGCCCGTTTGGCAGAGCATCCAGGATTCAAGAAAACGTTGGATCTCATCCGTCGCACTTTCTGGTGGCCCAATATGGCCAAAACCATTCTCGAATTTACATGGTCCTGTCCGATATGTGCACGTAACAAGATTCCTCGTCAGAAACCTCAGGGCCTTCTCTTACCCTTACCTATTCCGGAGCGTCCCTGGTCACACATATCGATGGACTTTATTGTGGAGTTGCCTAGGTCGAATGGCATGAATACCATTCTTGTAGTAGTGGACCGGTTTTCCAAGATGGCACATTTTATCCCTCTTAAAGGATTACCCTCCTCACCCTCACCCAAAAGTCTGTGGGTTTGCAAATAAATGCGAGGGTTTAAAATGGCCACCCAGCCGAAGATAAAATACAGATGCTATGACTGAAGTCTGTCCCACTGTGTATATCAGTTGTGCTTCTAGCATACACAGAGAATGTGCGAAGTGTGGATGCAATAGCACCCTGAACCCAAACAGAAAACCAAAATGTTTTGCTGAAGGAAAAATTGCATCTAGCAAGTGCTGTTTGTAAAGCTAATAACAGAAAAGACACAGCGCACAACGCTCATAGTGCATTAAATGATATATTAGCATATACAATAAGGTAAGGTGAGTATTGTGCGTACATCAAAATAATTGAACAAATGCAGTTAGGGATAATGTTACCCAACGCCTCAGGAAACCGGAACAAGTGTCCTCACAGGGGTTTTGGCGCTGGTACCTCGGATGCAGGATCCCAGTAGTTGAAAGGTAAGTATAGAGTCTCTACACAGTTCTTTTACCCACAGGGCACGAGTCCAACGTCTGCTGCTGCCGCATGCAGTTGTTTGCCAGTCCACAGCTCCACGCCGGCTGGATTCTCTCACTCCCCTCCGTGCACAGCACTTCCGGGTCAATGACGTCACCGCGGGGGAGATGGCTGGTATTAGCGCCGTGTAGACTCGATCAGCTCGCGTAATGGGGTGATGGTTAGAGGTAGAGGTTAGGATTGCAGTTCTTGACCAGTCATCCAACGCGTTTCGAAACCCGTAGGTTTCTTCTTCAGGGAATAAAATAAAGTGGTTCCGGATGGATTCTAAATACTACACAAACGTGCCTCATTGGCTGAGCTATCTACACTAACAGCCAATGGGGAAGTAGTGGAGGCGGGTCAAAAGGTCCCGGTTTCGCGCGTCACTGATTGTCAATAGCAACAGAACATAAACATACAAAAAACTTTATTAACAACGACAAATCAAAACAAACGCGATTGATGGTAGCTAAAATACAAAGAAACAGTGTTAAAACATGATAAAAAACATAGTGCACTTGTGCATCAGTGGCCAGGCAAACTAGGATGGCTATCCTAATATATAATATAAACCACAGATGAAAAAGAAAAACGAAAAGTATACAAAGCCGATTTGTAACTAAAGAGCAGCAAGGTGCAGCAAGGTGATTCAGAGCAACCATAATTCGTAATAAAAAAAGCTTCTCATGATAGGTGACTAAAAAGACAAAGAGATAAAAATTAAAACTTCTAGACTAATAAAATTATTAAAATTATGAGGTAGTATGTAGGAACTTAATACAGGGACCAAATGTCTATATCTTCATTTAAACCCCCCGGATACAAGGTATTTAGTTTATGTATCCAGAAGGTTTCCTGTCTTGAAAGTTCTTTTACTCTGTCTCCCCCTCTCCTATTTTGGGGTATAAACTTAATACCTTTGAATAATAGAGAGGAGGGATCACAGTTGTGGGATTGTGCATAGTGCTTTGAAATGCTGTGCTTCATGAACCCTATTTTGATGTTGCGCAGGTGTTCTTGGATGCGCACTTTCAAAGGGCGCTTAGTGCGTCCCACATAGAGAAGGCCACACGGACACTCTAATAAGTAAACCACATGGTCAGTTTTGCAGTATATAAAATCATTAATATTATGTACTTCTCCATTTGTACATTTAAAAGTTTTTCTATCAGGGTGCAAATGTTTGCAAACTGAGCACTTCCCACACTTGAAATTCCCAATTGGTTTAGTACTTAACCATTTGGTATCCACACTAGGATGTTCAGTTAGTTTTATATCACTTGGTGATAGTGTGTTTTTTAAATTTTTGGCTCTTCTGTAAATAAATTTTGGGAATTCCGAGAGGTGAGCACCCAGTAGCAAATCGTTTGATAAAATAGACCAATGTTTTCTTATGATTTTCTCAATTTGCCCCGTCATTGAATTAAAGTTAGTGATAAAAGGGACGTTACATTTACCCTCATCTTCCTGGGGGGTTTTACTTTTTTTATGTTTTGTTAATAGCATTGTTTTTCTATCAAGTTTTCTTATTTTGTTCAGATCTTTATTTAGTTTCTCTAGACGATAGCCCCTCTCTAAAAATCTTAATGTCAATTTCTTAGCTTGTTCCTCGAAGTCCACTTCCGTACTACAGTTCTTCTTCAACCTATAATATTGACCGCTGGGGATGTTCGATATCCATGTTTTTTTGTGGTTACTTGTGGCAACAAGGAGGTTGTTGCAATCAACCTCCTTGAAAAAGGTTTTTGTTACCACAGTCCCCTCAGCTGAGGTTATAAGGTTAAGGTCTAGGAAGTGGACTTCTGTCTCATGCTCTACATGTGTAAAAGTGAGATTTTTATCATTGTTATTTAAATACTGTAGGAATTGGTTGGTTGAACAATGGTCGCCGTCCCATATGCACAGGATGTCATCTATGAACCGACGCCATACAATGATGTTTGCCTTGAAAGGGTTGTTGTTATAAATGTATTCCTCTTCCCATCTTCCCATGTACAGGTTTGCGAAACTGGGGGCAAATCTCGTGCCCATTGCAGTTCCGCAAACCTGTAGAAAGAATTCATCAAGGAACATGAAATAATTATGCTTCAAGATGTATCTGATAGAGTCGATAACAAATTGGCTATTAAGGGGATTTAGAGTAACATCATTCAATAAGAAGGATTGAACAGCATTTAGACCCTCCTCATGTGGGATGTTAGTATACAGGGCCTGCACATCACAGGTAAGCCACCTATAGGAGTCTTTCCACACAAAACCTTCCATCAGATTCAACACTGATGTTGAATCTCTCAAGTAGGAAGGGAGTTGTGTTACAAAAGGTTGGAGGAAATAGTCCACATATTGGGATAGGTTGGATGTGAGGCTCTCTATTCCCGAAATAATCGGTCTACCAGGCGGGTTTGTCATACTTTTGTGGGTTTTTGGGAGATGATAAAATACGGCAATTTTGGGACAGCTACAGTATAAAAAATCATATTCTCTTTTTTCGATTACAGTATTGGTTAGGGCTTCATCAAGAAGATATTTTAATGAGACAAGAAATTCCCCTGTGGGGTCCCTTTTCAATCTTTTATATGAGGTGGTGTCGTTTAGGAGTCTGAGGGCTTCCCCCTCATAGTCCTTCCTATCTTGTAACACGACACCACCCCCCTTGTCAGCTTGCCTAATAATCAAGTTTTTATTTTCTTTTAGGAGTTTTAAAGCCAATGCTTCGTTTTTATTCAGATTATGTCTAATATCACTACTTTTAAAATTATTGGTTAAAAAATTAAAATCTTTGTTGACCATGTTAAAAAATGTCTCTATGTGATGACCTTTAGAATGTGCAGGGTAAAATTTCGACTTTCCTCTAAAGTGAGTGTGCGTGCAGGTTAAATCATCGTCCATAGTTTCTGGCTGAGTTGATTCAACAGTACTGATGTCAGTGATGCTTAAGGATGGAGTATTTTCTATATCGGATTTGATAAAATGCCTCTTCAGAGTTAGATTCCTAACAAACTTCTGAAGGTCCGTGTATAGTTGGAAAGCATTAGGGCCGCAGGACCGGGAGAAGGTAAGGCCTCTGTCCAAAACCTTTTTCTGATCATCCGTTAGGATGACAGTGGACAGATTAAAGATCCCTTTAGGGGATGTAGTTTTTATGACATCTCGCAGTCTCTTTTCTTGAGATCTGGCCCCCCCTCTTGTTCCTCCCCATTGGCTGTTAGTGTAGATAGCTCAGCCAATGAGGCACGTTTGTGTAGTATTTAGAATCCATCCGGAACCACTTTATTTTATTCCCTGAAGAAGAAACCTACGGGTTTCGAAACGCGTTGGATGACTGGTCAAGAACTGCAATCCTAACCTCTACCTCTAACCATCACCCCATTACGCGAGCTGATCGAGTCTACACGGCGCTAATACCAGCCATCTCCCCCGCGGTGACGTCATTGACCCGGAAGTGCTGTGCACGGAGGGGAGTGAGAGAATCCAGCCGGCGTGGAGCTGTGGACTGGCAAACAACTGCATGCGGCAGCAGCAGACGTTGGACTCGTGCCCTGTGGGTAAAAGAACTGTGTAGAGACTCTATACTTACCTTTCAACTACTGGGATCCTGCATCCGAGGTACCAGCGCCAAAACCCCTGTGAGGACACTTGTTCCGGTTTCCTGAGGCGTTGGGTAACATTATCCCTAACTGCATTTGTTCAATTATTTTGATGTACGCACAATACTCACCTTACCTTATTGTATATGCTAATATATCATTTAATGCACTATGAGCGTTGTGCGCTGTGTCTTTTCTGTTTTTATCTGTTAGTTTAGGGGGTCCCTGAGCCCCCCCTCCATCGCAGCTGCAGACGCTCAAATTAAGGTCACGTTATTTTATCTAATCACATTTTATCACGTTATTTTACCAGTAGTTGCGCACCTTATTTTCTTTTCACTCTCTTTGCTCTGTTTGGTGCTGCACTCACGTTTCTAATTTTACACCCCTTAGTGTGGTTAAATATTGTACCCGAACCATGGTTTGGAGCCTGGTAGATTGCCGGAAAAAACGTGACGAGCATTTTGACTCACTGTTTTCTGAGGAAATTACTGTTGTTCCTGACAAGGGAAATGTTAAGGGATCTATTGAAAAGAATTTTAAAGTACTAGAGCAATTACTCCTTACCGAAGGAAAAATCCACCTTGAAAAAAGAACTATTCAAAAGTACGTGGAGTGTGATAGAGTCCCTAGGGGCCTGCGTTTTCGCAAATCACCCACCTTCGGTAAGGATAATGACCATTTTTTAAAAGAGTGGAATAGGATCTTGGATGACTGTTCTATATCACTAATGAAACTCATCATTTATGAAAGAACAAAAACATTAAAAATGATGGATAAAGAGATTTCAGATGTTATAAAAGTGTTGGAGCCCCTAGTAATTGAATACGATTGCTCGGAGCTCGAACACGACCTCCGCATGAAACTTGAACATGCGGAGGAAGAAATCATGAAGAAGAAACATGAAAAGTTTTTTAGAGACAAGGCCGACTACGATAATAATAGGCAAAGGAATTGGGCGAAAGACACTGACAGAAGCAGGTCTGTTAAAACTAATCAAAAAGGAGGGGGTTTAAGAGACTCCTCCCAATCCCTAAATAGAACTAACGAGCAGCAAGGAAATTTTACACCTTTCCCTAATCAAAGAGGTTGGGAAAATTGGAATGTAAGAGGTAGGGATACCCAAGTATATGGAGAGAGAAGGGGCTTTACCCCAAATAATGGTTACCCCCCCCACCACAGACAGGAGGGACAATTCAGAAACCCTAATTATAAAGGGAAGAACTATATTCCTAATTTTAGATATGGGCAAAGAGAATATGTTAATTATGATTCGAATTTTAACCAGAGAGCTTTTAAACCTAGTGCTAGACAGAGATCACCGGCCCAATCCTCTCCCTCGGGTTTTTTAGACTCAGTCAAAAACAGGCACATAGACCCGTTGAGGAAGGGAGAGGGTCAGGGTGCAATACAAAAACCAGAGATAAAAGAAAGGAGGAAAAGGGTCCTGTCAGGAGAGGAACAAGAGGGGGGGCCAGATCTCAAGAAAAGAGACTGCGAGATGTCATAAAAACTACATCCCCTAAAGGGATCTTTAATCTGTCCACTGTCATCCTAACGGATGATCAGAAAAAGGTTTTGGACAGAGGCCTTACCTTCTCCCGGTCCTGCGGCCCTAATGCTTTCCAACTATACACGGACCTTCAGAAGTTTGTTAGGAATCTAACTCTGAAGAGGCATTTTATCAAATCCGATATAGAAAATACTCCATCCTTAAGCATCACTGACATCAGTACTGTTGAATCAACTCAGCCAGAAACTATGGACGATGATTTAACCTGCACGCACACTCACTTTAGAGGAAAGTCGAAATTTTACCCTGCACATTCTAAAGGTCATCACATAGAGACATTTTTTAACATGGTCAACAAAGATTTTAATTTTTTAACCAATAATTTTAAAAGTAGTGATATTAGACATAATCTGAATAAAAACGAAGCATTGGCTTTAAAACTCCTAAAAGAAAATAAAAACTTGATTATTAGGCAAGCTGACAAGGGGGGTGGTGTCGTGTTACAAGATAGGAAGGACTATGAGGGGGAAGCCCTCAGACTCCTAAACGACACCACCTCATATAAAAGATTGAAAAGGGACCCCACAGGGGAATTTCTTGTCTCATTAAAATATCTTCTTGATGAAGCCCTAACCAATACTGTAATCGAAAAAAGAGAATATGATTTTTTATACTGTAGCTGTCCCAAAATTGCCGTATTTTATCATCTCCCAAAAACCCACAAAAGTATGACAAACCCGCCTGGTAGACCGATTATTTCGGGAATAGAGAGCCTCACATCCAACCTATCCCAATATGTGGACTATTTCCTCCAACCTTTTGTAACACAACTCCCTTCCTACTTGAGAGATTCAACATCAGTGTTGAATCTGATGGAAGGTTTTGTGTGGAAAGACTCCTATAGGTGGCTTACCTGTGATGTGCAGGCCCTGTATACTAACATCCCACATGAGGAGGGTCTAAATGCTGTTCAATCCTTCTTATTGAATGATGTTACTCTAAATCCCCTTAATAGCCAATTTGTTATCGACTCTATCAGATACATCTTGAAGCATAATTATTTCATGTTCCTTGATGAATTCTTTCTACAGGTTTGCGGAACTGCAATGGGCACGAGATTTGCCCCCAGTTTCGCAAACCTGTACATGGGAAGATGGGAAGAGGAATACATTTATAACAACAACCCTTTCAAGGCAAACATCATTGTATGGCGTCGGTTCATAGATGACATCCTGTGCATATGGGACGGCGACCATTGTTCAACCAACCAATTCCTACAGTATTTAAATAACAATGATAAAAATCTCACTTTTACACATGTAGAGCATGAGACAGAAGTCCACTTCCTAGACCTTAACCTTATAACCTCAGCTGAGGGGACTGTGGTAACAAAAACCTTTTTCAAGGAGGTTGATTGCAACAACCTCCTTGTTGCCACAAGTAACCACAAAAAAACATGGATATCGAACATCCCCAGCGGTCAATATTATAGGTTGAAGAAGAACTGTAGTACGGAAGTGGACTTCGAGGAACAAGCTAAGAAATTGACATTAAGATTTTTAGAGAGGGGCTATCGTCTAGAGAAACTAAATAAAGATCTGAACAAAATAAGAAAACTTGATAGAAAAACAATGCTATTAACAAAACATAAAAAAAGTAAAACCCCCCAGGAAGATGAGGGTAAATGTAACGTCCCTTTTATCACTAACTTTAATTCAATGACGGGGCAAATTGAGAAAATCATAAGAAAACATTGGTCTATTTTATCAAACGATTTGCTACTGGGTGCTCACCTCTCGGAATTCCCAAAATTTATTTACAGAAGAGCCAAAAATTTAAAAAACACACTATCACCAAGTGATATAAAACTAACTGAACATCCTAGTGTGGATACCAAATGGTTAAGTACTAAACCAATTGGGAATTTCAAGTGTGGGAAGTGCTCAGTTTGCAAACATTTGCACCCTGATAGAAAAACTTTTAAATGTACAAATGGAGAAGTACATAATATTAATGATTTTATATACTGCAAAACTGACCATGTGGTTTACTTATTAGAGTGTCCGTGTGGCCTTCTCTATGTGGGACGCACTAAGCGCCCTTTGAAAGTGCGCATCCAAGAACACCTGCGCAACATCAAAATAGGGTTCATGAAGCACAGCATTTCAAAGCACTATGCACAATCCCACAACTGTGATCCCTCCTCTCTATTATTCAAAGGTATTAAGTTTATACCCCAAAATAGGAGAGGGGGAGACAGAGTAAAAGAACTTTCAAGACAGGAAACCTTCTGGATACATAAACTAAATACCTTGTATCCGGGGGGTTTAAATGAAGATATAGACATTTGGTCCCTGTATTAAGTTCCTACATACTACCTCATAATTTTAATAATTTTATTAGTCTAGAAGTTTTAATTTTTATCTCTTTGTCTTTTTAGTCACCTATCATGAGAAGCTTTTTTTATTACGAATTATGGTTGCTCTGAATCACCTTGCTGCACCTTGCTGCTCTTTAGTTACAAATCGGCTTTGTATACTTTTCGTTTTTCTTTTTCATCTGTGGTTTATATTATATATTAGGATAGCCATCCTAGTTTGCCTGGCCACTGATGCACAAGTGCACTATGTTTTTTATCATGTTTTAACACTGTTTCTTTGTATTTTAGCTACCATCAATCGCGTTTGTTTTGATTTGTCGTTGTTAATAAAGTTTTTTGTATGTTTATGTTCTGTTGCTATTGACAATCAGTGACGCGCGAAACCGGGACCTTTTGACCCGCCTCCACTACTTCCCCATTGGCTGTTAGTGTAGATAGCTCAGCCAATGAGGCACGTTTGTGTAGTATTTAGAATCCATCCGGAACCACTTTATTTTATTCCCTGAAGAAGAAACCTACGGGTTTCGAAACGCGTTGGATGACTGGTCAAGAACTGCAATCCTAACCTCTACCTCTAACCATCACCCCATTACGCGAGCTGATCGAGTCTACACGGCGCTAATACCAGCCATCTCCCCCGCGGTGACGTCATTGACCCGGAAGTGCTGTGCACGGAGGGGAGTGAGAGAATCCAGCCGGCGTGGAGCTGTGGACTGGCAAACAACTGCATGCGGCAGCAGCAGACGTTGGACTCGTGCCCTGTGGGTAAAAGAACTGTGTAGAGACTCTATACTTACCTTTCAACTACTGGGATCCTGCATCCGAGGTACCAGCGCCAAAACCCCTGTGAGGACACTTGTTCCGGTTTCCTGAGGCGTTGGGTAACATTATCCCTAACTGCATTTGTTCAATTATTTTGATGTACGCACAATACTCACCTTACCTTATTGTATATGCTAATATATCATTTAATGCACTATGAGCGTTGTGCGCTGTGTCTTTTCTGTTTTTATCTGTTAGTTTAGGGGGTCCCTGAGCCCCCCCTCCATCGCAGCTGCAGACGCTCAAATTAAGGTCACGTTATTTTATCTAATCACATTTTATCACGTTATTTTACCAGTAGTTGCGCACCTTATTTTCTTTTCACTTGTAAAGCTAATGCCTTTTGCTAAAGTGCGTTCATTTGCAGCTAGCAAGTGCTGTATGTAAGTTGCTGAAGTGAGTGAAATTGCAGCTAGCAAATTGTCCCTGCCGGGTTTCTAAAATGGCCAACGTGAAATGTTTGTTTTGTAATGTACATAATCATGCAAAACAGTGTCCCATCAGGCCATACGATGATGATGATGATGATGATGATGACAACGATTCGTATGTGGCCCCTGGAAGAGAGCCGTATCTACAGATGAATTTAGTATGCTGGGCCTGTCGTGAAGTAGGTCACATGGAAGATGTGTGCCCCAAAATTTTCAAAGACAAAGAGCTGCAAAAGCAAGCAACGCCCTGTGAGTGCAAGCAAGATGTGGAAGCTGATACCAGTGAGTGTATGCCCAGTACCACTGATATCTCTGGAGCTAATAAAGCAAAAAGAAAGAAGAAGAAAAAGAAAACTGTTCCTCAAGTCACAGGGGAAGTGACCGAGCCACTTGAACCTGCGCTGTCAGGACATGCGTCAGAAAGGCGCCGAGATGTGCTGCAGACCGGAGGGACCGGCAGAATTGTCACGGGAACAGTGGCAAAGGAAAAGGAGGAGCAAAGGGAAGCTGAATCCTTGAACCAGGATAAAGAGGCTTTGGTTTCTGCACTCCAAGCTGCCCGCCATGATTATGAAGTCCTGTGGCAGGATTTGGGGAAGGAGCGAGAATGTTATAAGAAGGTGCAAGAAGCAAACGCAGAGTTACAGAGGTGTATACTCCCAGCTTTACAAGAGCACGAGGCTTTGAAGAAAACAGAGTCTCACTTACGGAGTGAGCTGGAAGAGGTGACGACTAGTCTGGAAAAGGCCAACACCGTAATTACTATCCTAAAACAGAAATACGGGAAAGCTCTACAAGAGGTTCACGCACTCAGCACAGAGGTGCAAAACTCACGCCTGGAGGGCCACGGTCTGAACACAGAGCTGGGAATGTTGAAGCAAACCCATGAGGTTTCCCTAAGTGAGTTAGAAACTGTAAAGCAAGATAATGAGAGTCTGAAATTGGAAAATTCAGATTTGACTGTCCAAGCAGAAAAAGTAAAGAAACAGTTGACTCAGGAAAAATTAGAAGTGCAGGAAGCACTACAGAATGCATTGATGCACACTCAGAGCCAGCACCAGGAAGAAATGGACGCTCTGAGAACAAAATTGCGACATGTATGCACAAAACAGAATTCTCTCGTGGAGGAACTTAACGTTTTGAAAAAGGAGTAAAGCATTAGAATAATTCAGAAGCACTGCAAAGCTCTTATCCAAGGAAGAAGGGAAAGAGAAAATTATCGGCGTAAACGCGCTGCAAATATCATCCTACAGGCTGCCTACAGAGGGATGAAAATTCGTCAGTTTAATCGCCGGAATAAAGCAGCCTGTGTTCTTCAATCATTCTACCGTGCCCGCATGGTACGAACCAGGTTCCTCATTATGAAAGGAGCAACTATAAAAATCCAGTCTCTGACTAGGATGACACAGAACAGGATTCGCTATCAAACCCTGAGAAATGCGTCACTGGTTATCCAGCGGTACTTCCGCCTGAATAAATGTAGGCCTCAGGAAAAAGAGGCCCAAGACTACATGCCTGCCGGCTGCAAAGGTAAAATGCAACAGGGTACAGCCGGAGTTAGTGAGAGCCCCATCAAGGTAATCAGTGCTTCATCTTCTAAGTACCGTATAATTGCCCCAGAGGGGAAATCCCAAATCTCTGAGAGTGATGGTCGTGAGAAAATACATGGCAGTAAGAAGTACCATAAAGGTTCAAAGGTTGCAAAGCAAAAGTGACGAAGGTCAACGCTGGCCTTGAATTTTCCGGATCTCGCCACCCTGGGCCACAATATAAAGACAAAGACTATACGGCCCCAGAGTTCAGTCAGAAGCTAAAGAAACATTCCAGTCATTTGCAGGTTGCAGCGGCCTATGAAATAAAGTCAGGAAATGTAATGGACTGGAAGTCAAAGAAAAAAAAAAAAAATGTGTTTGGGGAATTGACCGATATTTTTTTGTTATTACACGTGTGGACTATGTCACGGACACTTAACTATGCAAATAAGCTATTGTAGTTAAGGTATATTAGGCCTCTAGAATAAGCATTTTGTCAATATTACAATGTTATATTGGTTCTCTGTGTTGAAAATGTAGCTAAACTACAAATTAATATACAGGGTTGATGGCCCTTAAGATTACAAGGCTGTAGTATAAGGGAAAAAAAATAGTGGTAGCTTACAATATAGAAAAAAAAGGCCCTTTTCGGTTGGTAAATATATAATGAAGTTCATATTCGTGTCATGTGAATACTTAATGTTGTACTGAGGAGTTAGCGCAAGTATTTCAGGTAGGACGCTCACCCCAGTGAGGTCCATGGCCGCTCACCCCAGTAGGTGTGAGCTGGGGAGGGGGATATGTGACATACTCCAAAGATGTTAGGCAGCTTTCTGCCCAATTTTAGGTCAGAAAGTACAGTACAGGAATAGTTAAAAATTCCATTCCACAGCTTCCCATTAACTCAGGCAGCTGGATGGAAAATCCAGACCACAGATTACAATGACTCTAGTTCTCCCTCACCTGCTCTTCTAATCACATGCACAGGTATTTAGAGCAGAGAGGTTTTGCATTTCACTCTCTCTCCTTAGAGCCTGGAGGCTGGGGGTATCGCTGCTCCCCGGTATGCAGTTTCGGGGTGGACGGCCCCTCCAAGTATCACAGTACCAGAGGATTTGCCTGTACACTTGGGACAGAGTTCCCACCACGAACAGATAAGACAAAAACAAATGTTTACTGCTGTTGCTGAAAGACTGTGCTGTATCTAACTGACCCTAAATGAGAGGGCATTGTTTAAAGCTGGGGAACCAGGTTAGTTGGCAAGCAGCTTTTAGAGAGACTGATTCTAATGTGTAGTTAGTTCCCTGAAAGGGATAGGATTTTGTTTATAATTTGGTTTCTTTTTACTTGAAATAACAGTGTGGGAAATACTATAACACTGAAATGAGAACTGCTGAATGAAAGTATCTGAGTACCTCTAATCTACACTTGTTAAAGCTGCAGTACCTTACTTGGATGAAAATAAAGCAGGCAGAAGCCTGAGTTAAGCAACGTAATACATTGCATGTTCCTGTTTGTTGTATAATTAACCCTAGAAGACTGTGTCGGGAAGAACCCAGACAGACGTCAGCGTTACAAAAGAGGGGGCGTTTGTCACAATATATTCACAAAAATTCACGCACAGCAGCCCCACAATTAATAAATAAATCTAAATAAATAAATACATGAATATAAATAAATATATATATGTATATATTGTGACATAGTCCAAAGATGTTAGGCAGCTTTCTGCCCCATTTTAGAGCAGAAAGTGCAGGAATAGCTAAAAATGATCCGTTCCACAGCTTCCCATTAACTCAGGCAGCTGGATGGAAAATCCAGAGCACAGATTACAATGGCTCTAGTTCTCCCTCACCTGCTCTTCTAATCACATGCACAGGTATTTAGAGCAGAGAGGTTTTGCATTTCACTCTCTCTCCTTGGAGCCTGGGGGCTGGGGGTGTCGCTGCTCTCCTGCATCCAGTGTCGAGGTTGACGGCCTCTCCACGCATGACAGTACCAGAGGATTTGCCTGGACCCCACGAACAGATAAGACAAAACAAATGATTACTGCTGTTGCTAAAAGACTGTGCTGTATCTTGTGTCCCTAAATGAGAGAGCATTGTTTTAAGCTGGGGAACCAGTTTAGTTGGCCAGCAGCTGTTAGAGAGACTGATTCTGATGTGTAGTTAGATCCCTGAAAGGGATAGGATTTGCTTATATGATTTTGGTTTTATTTCTTGAAATAACAGAGTGGGAAATATTGTAACACTGAAATGTGTGAACTGCTGAATGAAAGTATCTGAGTACCTTTAACCTACACATGTTAAAGCTGCAGTACCTTAATTGGATGAAAATAAAGCAGGCAGAAGCCTGAGTTAAGCAGCACAATACTTTGCATGATCCTGTTTGTTGTATAATTAACCCTAGAAGACTGTGTCGGGAAGAACCCAGACAGACGTCAGCACTACAAAAGAGGGGCGTTTGTCACATATGGTGGAGAATACGGGTCGACACTAAAAAGTCTGTGGGTTTGCAAATAAATGCGGGGGTTTAAAATGGCCGCCGAGCTGAACTAAAGTACAGATGCTATGAGTGAAGTCTGTCCCAATGTGTATATCAGTTGTGCTTCTAGCATACACAGAGAATGTGCGAAGTGTGGATGCAATAGCACCCTGAACCCAAACAGAAAACCAAAATGTTTTGCAGAAGAAAAAAATTTTTTTTTGCATCTAGCAAGTGCTGTTTGTAAAGCTAATGCCTTTTTGCTGAAGTGAGTGAATTTGCAGCTAGCAAGTGCTGTATGTAAGTTGCTGAAGTGAGTGAAATTACAGCTAGCAAATTGTCTCTGCCGGGTTTATAAAATGGCCGACATGGAATGTTTGTTTTGCAATGCACGTAATCTTGAAAAACAGTGTCCCTTCAGGCCATACGATGATGATGACGACGACTCGTATGTGGCCCCTGGAGGAGAGCCGTACCCACAGATGAATTTAGTATGCTGGGCCTGTCATGAAGTAGGTCACATGGAAGATGTGTGTCCCAAAATTTTCAAAGACAAACAGCTGCAAAAGCAAGCAATGCCCTGTGAGTGCAAGCAAGATGTGGAAGCTGATACCAGTGAGTGTGTGCCCAGTACCACTGATATCTCTGGAGCTAATAAAGCAAAAAGAAAGAAGAAGAAAAAGAAAACGGTTCCTCAAGTCACAGGGGAAGTGACCGAGCCACTTGAACCTGCGCTGTCAGCACATGCGTCAGAAAGGCGCCGAGATGTGCTGCATACCGGAGTGACCAGCAGAATTGTCACGGGAACAGTGGCAAAGGAAAAGGAGGAGCAAAGGGAAGCTGAATCCTTGAACCAGGATAAAGAGGCTTTGGTTTCTGCACTCCAAGCTGCCCGCCATGATTATGAAGTCCTGCGGCAGGGATTGATGAAAGAGCGAGAATCGAACGCCGAATTACAGAGGTGTATACTTCCAGCTTTACAGGAGTACGAGGCTTTGAAGAAAACAGAGTCTCTCTTACGGAGTGAGCTGGAAGAGGTGACGACTAGTCTGGAAAAGGCCAACACCGTAATTGCTGTCCTAAAACAGAAATATGGGAAGGCTCTACAAGAGGTTCACGCGCTCAGCACAGAGGTGCAAAACTCACGCCTGGAGGGCCACGGTCTGAACACAGAGCTGGGAATGTTGAAGCAAACCCATGAGATTGCCCTGACTGAGTTAGAGACTGTAAAAAGAGAGAATGTAAGTCTGACACAGAAAAATTCAGACTTGACTGACCAGATCAGTGAAGGTGATGAGAAGCTTCACCAAGCAGAAAAAGTGGAGAAGCAATTGATCCAGGAAAAGTTAGAAATGCAGGAAGCACTGCAGAATACAGAATCAGCGGCGATCCAGGCGACACAAACTGCAGAGCTCCAAAAAATGGAGGCGCTGATGCAAACCCAGAGCAAGCACCAGATAGAGGTGAAGACCCTGAGGGAGGTCTGGCACGATCAGGTTGAAGAGCTGCAGAAGCAGATGGCTGAGCGCGAGATACAGTGCGCCAAGAGAGAGGAGATCTCCGTCCATCAGGTGGTCTGCCTGACATTGCGCTATGAAAGCGAGATGGCCGATATCTACAAGCAGCTGGACCACACGGCAAATGAGCGGGCCCGGCTGCAGCTGGAGCTGGACAAGACCCAGAAGGAGCACCTGCAGCTGCAGGTCAAGAATAGAGAAAATGAAACAGAGTTAAACCTCTCTCTGAAACAGATGACGGACATGGGAGAAGCGGCTAAAGTGGTTCAGTCGGGCTATCAATCCTACCTCCTAACCAAGCAAGCTGTACGTTCCTATACGTGTATCTTCAATGCTGTTGCAATATTACGATTTGCTATAAAGATGAAGTTGGAGAAAGAGATTCCAAGGCTAAAAGAGACACGGTCACAAAAGGAGACCAGGGAACGTAAACTCAATGCCCTCACTGATGACAAAGAGGAAGGAGAAAGAATTGACTTTGATTGTGCTGCTGTTATTCCAGAAACAGATAGGCACCCTCCTGAGAATATTCTCCCTGATCTGGGATTCAAAAATCCAGATCCTCAAATTCATTTACGTTGTCCAGAAGATTATCAAACTAGTGGACACACCCAGGACACCACAGAAGATGTTTTAGCCAAGTGGGTGGCAGTTCCTGAAAACACAAACTTGTTGACAGATCCTGATGACGTGGTTAATATGGACTACGTTTGTACAGAGGCAACTAGGTCTCCAAAACCCAAAGGTCTGGTAATGGCCACAAAAGGGAAATCAAAGATTGAAAAGAAAAAACAACGAAGGTTAACACGGCGCCTGAATAGTTCCATATCTCACCAATCTGGACCACACCGTGGAGCCAAGGAGAATCCGGTCCAAGGGTCTCATCAGAAGCTAAAGGAACAGTCCAGTCATTTGCAGGTTGCAGCGGGCTATGAAATAAAGTCAAAGGATGCAATAGACTGGAAGTAAAAAAAAAAAAAAAAAAAAAAAAATATGTTTGGGGGAACTGACCGATTTATTTTTTTTATTACACGTGTAGACTATGTCACGGACACTTAACTATGCAAATAAGCATTTTGTCAATATTACAATGTTATATTGGTTCTCTGTGTTGAAAATGTAGCTAAACTACAAATTAATATACAGGGTTGATGGCCCATTAAGATTACAAGGCTGTAGTATAAGAGAAAAAATATTGGTAGCTTACAATATGGAAAAAAAAATGCACTTTTCGGTTGGTAACTTTATAATGAAGTTCATATTCGTATCATGTGAATACTTAATATTGTACTGAGGAGTTAGCTCAAGTATTTCAGGTAGGACGCTCACCCCAGTGAGGTCCATGGCCGCTCACCCCAGTAGGTGTGAGCTGGGGAGGGGGATATGTGACATAGTCCAAAGATGTTAGGCAGCTTTCTGCCCCATTTTAGAGCAGAAAGTGCAGGAATAGCTAAAAATGATCCGTTCCACAGCTTCCCATTAACTCAGGCAGCTGGATGGAAAATCCAGAGCACAGATTACAATGGCTCTAGTTCTCCCTCACCTGCTCTTCTAATCACATGCACAGGTATTTAGAGCAGAGAGGTTTTGCATTTCACTCTCTCTCCTTGGAGCCTGGGGGCTGGGGGTGTCGCTGCTCTCCTGCATCCAGTGTCGAGGTTGACGGCCTCTCCACGTATGACAGTACCAGAGGATTTGCCTGGACCCCACGAACAGATAAGACAAAACAAATGATTACTGCTGTTGCTAAAAGACTGTGCTGTATCTTGTGTCCCTAAATGAGAGAGCATTGTTTTAAGCTGGGGAACCAGTTTAGTTGGCCAGCAGCTGTTAGAGAGACTGATTCTGATGTGTAGTTAGATCCCTGAAAGGGATAGGATTTGCTTATATGATTTTGGTTTTATTTCTTGAAATAACAGAGTGGGAAATATTGTAACACTGAAATGTGTGAACTGCTGAATGAAAGTATCTGAGTACCTCTAACCTACACATGTTAAAGCTGCAGTACCTTAATTGGATGAAAATAAAGCAGGCAGAAGCCTGAGTTAAGCAGCACAATACTTTGCATGATCCTGTTTGTTGTATAATTAACCCTAGAAGACTGTGTCGGGAAGAACCCAGACAGACGTCAGCACTACAAAAGAGGGGCGTTTGTCACAATATATATATATATAATATATATATATATATATATATATATATATATATATATATATATATATATATATATATACAGTATATATATATAACAACAAACCCTATACATATAAATATATATATATATACAGTATATACACACACATGATGAACCAATATACAAATAAATGTAGAAGGATTATCAAAATCATACTTTACTACAAATAACTCTTCTCCATACAGGCACACTACATTACAATGAATTTCCTTTAATAATCCTAACTGATCTTAAAATCTAAATCATCAAATGCCAATGAAAAACCTCACATTCCAATCAATACATTGCATTTACATTGTATTTATGATGCATAAAATCTATGCACCATATACATTCTGCAAATGAATGTGAACAATATCATTGTAAGCAAAATACAAATACTGTTCTCCAAACAAGTAAACTATTTTAACCAATCAAGTAAACAAAAATCAATATATAAGTACCAACCAGAATACAAATTTAAAAACCAAGGCTAACCCTTACAATACCAAGGATTACATCTATCTAATTGTAAAAAACATTATACTGTACACACATTGAAGCATTGCAATAAACAACATACAGTACAGTACATCCCCTGTATCTCCCTGCCTTGAGTGTAATCTGTGTAAGGCCCCCTCCCCCTAATGTTTCTGTTAAATTTCCCTGCCTTGAGTGTAATCTGTGTAAAGCCCCCTCCCCCTAATGTGTCTGTTAAATCTCCCTGCCTGTGTTGCTGTGAGTGCAGTTTATGTAAATGTGGAGAGGGGGAGTGGGTTATAACCCCACCTCCTTGATTGTGATCTGTGTAAAGCCCCCTCCCCCTAATGTGTCTGTTAAATCTCCCTGCCTGTGTTGCTGTGAGTGCAGTTTATGTAAATGTGGGGAGGGGGGGGACACCCGATGTGCATACTGTGAGGTCTAACCACCCTCACCCACTACCCACATACCATTACCCCCCCCATCCTGGCCATGGCCCCTCCGCTTCTGCAAAACAGACACAAAAATTAAAACATCTAAAGTAATGTCCCCTAACCCCTTAATCACCATAGCGGTTATAACCGCTACAGTCATTAAGGGGTTAACCCACCCTCACCCACCACTCGGGATGCCTACATACCCTCCCACACTAACCCCCCTCCCCGTGAGGCCTAACCACCCTCACCCACTACCCACAAGGGAGGCCTACCCACATACCGTTGGGGAACCCCCCCCACCCCCAGTACCCACAATAAAAACAATACAGTGACCCACAATAAACATCATTATATTTATTAAATACATTACTCACCCCCTGTGCCCCCCCATAAATACAAGATTTATCCTTTTACAAACAGGGTTCATAACGCTGCCCCACGCGAGTCCCCGTTGGGCTGGCGAGGCACCTGACAGACCTACAGGTACCAGCAGCCCTTTTCAAACAGGTTCTGGAGGCCTGCTGGTGGGTCCTGCCAGCACCATGGCCCCCAGGTGGTCTCCTTGAGTCACCATGGGCCACAATTGGGTCCCCACGGTAGGCCCAAGGATGTCTGGGAGCCCCGGGTCAGACCCATAGGTGTCTGCGGGGCCTCGGGTGGTTCCCACGGGGGTCTGGGGAACTCATTTGTGCTCACTACGGGTCCGCGGTGCCCCCACAGAAGTGGGACCACACATCTTCATCCCCGCACCTACGGGTCGGCGGTGCCCCCACAGAAGTGGGACCACACAGCTTCATCCCGCAGACTACGGGTCCGCGGTGCCCCCACAGATGTGAGGCCACCGCTTCATCCCCACATGTGTCACCCGTGGAACCACCAGCCTGATACCCTGGTGGAATGGTCCGTGAGTAAGGTGCGCAACGGGAGTCGGTGGGGCCAAGTAATGGTAAGTGAACTAAAGAAATGTATTTTATTTAACTTGTTAATTTTTTTAAAAGCTTTTTTAACATGTGTATTTTTTTTTTTGTGGTTTATCATTTCTTGCAACTGTATGTATGTATGTATATATGTCTAGAGAGATATATACATACAGGGTAAGAAATGATGTTGTTTTAAAAGCTTTCTTTCAAGTGTTTTAAATTAATTTGTCTATGCTGCTATGCTTTATTGTGTGTTTAAAGTATTTTAAAATTAGATAGATGTAATTGTTGATATTGTATTGTGTGCTTGTGTTCAGGGTCAGCCTTGGTTTTAAAGTTTGTATTCTGGTTGGTACTTATATTTTTTCACATGCTAAATTGTTCTGCTCCAGGCGTGAATTAATTAATTGTTTCATTGTTCAGGATGGACTGTCAATTGTTTAGGGATGTAAATAATGATTGCTAATTGATTTTTGTTTACTTGATTGGTTAAAATAGTTTACTTGTTTGGAGGTACTGTATTTGTATTTTGCTTGCAATGATATTGTTAACATTCATTTGCAGAATGTATATAGTGCATAGATTTTATGCATCATTTATACAATATAAATGCAATGTATTGATTGGAATGTGAGGTTTTTCATTGGCATTTGATGATTTAGATTGTAAGATCAGTTAGGATTATAAAGGAAATTCATTGTAATGTAGTGTGTCTGTATTGTATGGAGAAGTGTTATTTGTAGTACAGTATGATTTTGATAACCCTTCTACATTTATTTGTATATTGGTTCATCATGTGTGTATATATACTGTATATATCTCTCTCTCTCTCTCTCTCTCTCTCTCTCTGTGTGTGTATATATATATATATATATATATATATATAGTTGCATGATGAAGCCACTGTACGAATTCATGGGTGAAGGGTGGGTATCGGGCCAGTGTGGCTTAACCCCTTAATTACCTTTGCGGTTATTATCCGATAGGGTGTTTAAGGGGTTAATTGATATCTGAATGTAATTGCAATGTATTGGCTTTGTTTTGGCAATGTATTTTGTGTGCAAGACAAGAATGTTGCTGGCGACGGAGACTTCTTCTTGATGAGGTCAGTAGCACTTTAATATTTATTTGAATATGCTAGTTAATGTTTTTAATAATGGGCGATTAATCTATTATCCATATCTGGATAATAGTTATTTTGCACATTATTGTACTGTAGATGTTGGGGGGGGGGGGTGTATGTATTGAATGTATAGTCCAGGTTTATTTTTTTTACATTCAGGGTTTGTTCCGTGGTTCCGCGTGGTTCCGTAGTCTGCGGGGATGAAGCTGTGTGGTCCCACTTCTGTGGGGGCACCGCCGACCCATAGGTGCGGGGATGAAGATGTGTGGTCCCACTTATGTGGGTGCACCGCGGACCCGTAGTGAGCACCCGTGAGTTCCCCAGACCCCCGTGGGAACCACCCGAGGCCCCGCAAACACCTGTGGGTCTGACCCGGGGCTCCCAGACATCCTTGGGCCTACCGTGGGGACCCAATTGTGGAACACAGTGACCCAAGGAGACCACCTGGGGGCCATGGTGCTGGCGGGACCCACCAGCAGGCCTCCAGAACCTGTTTGAAAAGGGCTGCTGGTACCCTGTAGGTCTGTCAGGTGCCCTGCCAGCCCAACGGGGACTCGCGTGGGGCTGTGTTATGAACCCTGTTTGTAAAAGGATAAATCTTGTATTTATGGGGGGGCACAGGGGGTGGGTAATGTATTTAATAAATATAATGATGTTTATTGTGGGTCACTATTGTTTTTATTGTGGGTACTGGGGGTGGGGGGGGGGTTCCCCAATGGTATGTGGGTAGGCCTCCCTTGTGGGTAGTGGGTGAGGGGGGTTAAGCCTCATGGGGTGAGGGGTTAGTGTGGAAGGGTATGTAGGCGTCCCGAGTGGTGGGTGAGGGTGGGTTAACCCCTTAATGACTGTAGCGGTTAATAACCGCTATGGTGATTAAGGGGTTAGGGGACATTACTTTAGATGTTTTAATTTTTGTATCTGTTTTGCAGAAGCGGAGGGGCCATGGCCAGGATGGGGGGGGGTAACAGTATGTGGGTAGTGGGTGAGGGTGGTTAGACCTCACAGTATGCACATCGGGTCCCCCCCCCCTCCCCACATTTACATAAACTGCACTCACAGCAACACAGGCAGGGAGATTTAACAGACACATTAGGGGAAGGGGGCTTTACACAGATCACAGTCAAGGAGGTGGGGTTATAACCCACTCCCCCTCCCCACATTTACATAAACTGCACTCACAGCAACACAGGCAGGGAGATTTAACTGACACAATAGGGGGAGGGGGCTTTATACAGATTACACTCAAGGCAGGGAGATTTAACAGAAACATTAGGGGAGAGGGGGCTTTAAACAGATTACATTCAAGGCAGGGAGATTTAACAGAAACATTAGGGGGGAGGGGGCATTACACAGATTACACACAAGGCAGGGAGATACAGGGGATGTACTGTACTGTATGTTGTTTATTGCAATGCTTCAATGTGTGTACAGTATAATGTTTTTTACAATTAGATAGATGTAATCCTTGATATTGTAAGGGTTAGCCTTGGTTTTAAATTTTGTTTTCCGGTTGGTACTTATATATTGATTATTGTTTACTTGATTGGTTAAAATAGTTGACTTGTTTGGAGAACAGTATTTGTATTTAGCTTGCAATGATATTGTTCACATTCATTTGCAGAATGTATATGGTGCATAGATTTTATGCATCATAAATACAATGTAAATGCAATGTATTGATTGGAATGTGAGGTTTTTCATTGGCATTTGATGATTTAGATTGTAAGATCAGTTAGGTTTATTAAAGGAAATTCATTGTAATGTAGTGTGTCTGTATGGAGAAGTGTTATTTGTACAACAGTATGGTTTTGATAACCCTTCTACATTTATTTGTGTATTAGTTCATCATGTGTGTGTATATACTGTATGTATATGTATATATATATATATATACAGTATATATATATATAGGGATTGTTGTTTTATATATATACTGTATATATATATATATATATATATACATATATATATTTATTTATATTCATGTATTTATTTATTTAGATTTATTTATTAATTGTGGGGCTGCTGTGCGTGAATTTTTTTTATTGTGGGTAGCGGGGGTGGGTGAAGGGGATATTTGGCCCTTGGTGTGAGTTTAGGACTTGCGGGGGGGTTGCGGGTGCACTTATCCCCTTCACGACCGTAGCAGTTAATACCGCTACGGTCGTGAAGGGGTTAAGTGCACCCGCTACCCCCCCGCAAGCCCTAAACAACCACCGTTGGGGCTAATACCCCTTTCACCCACCCCCGCTACGCACAATAAAAAAAATTCACACACAGCAGCAGCACAATTAATAAATAAATCTAAATAAATAAATAAATACATGAATATAAATAAATAAATTTAAAATACATTTTTATTCATTGTGTAGATGTGCAGGGGGTCTCCGGACCTGAACCTCTTTGGTTTTAGGTCTGGGGACCCCCTGCTTCCCGAGATACAGGCCCCTTTATGGGGTGCCGGTAACCCTCTGCTTTGTTTACATTCCGCGGTCACGTGATCGGGACCTTTAAATGCAGAGGGATACCGGCACCTCATAAAGGGGCCTGTATCTCGGGAAGCAGGGGGTCCCCGGACCTAAATCCACAGCGGTTCAGCTCCGGAGACCCCCTGCACATCTACACTATGAATAAAAATGTATTTTAAATGTATTTATGTATATTCATTTATTAATTTATTTATTTAGATTTATTTATTTATTTTTTGGGCGGCTGCTGTGTGTAAAAAATTTTTATTGTGGGTAGCGGGGGTGGGTGAAGGGGGTATTAGCCCCAACGATGGTTGTTTAGGGCTTGCGTGGGGGGTAGCGGGAGGGGTTAACCCCTTCATGACCGTAGCGGTATTAACTGCTACGGCCGTCAAGGGGTTAAGTGCACCCGCAACCCCCCCGCAAGTCCTAAACTCACACCAAGGGCCAAATACCCCCTTCACCCACCCCCGCTTCCCACAATAAAGCTGGCACGGTGGGTTAACCCCTTCATTGCCTTAGGGGGTAATAGCTATGGTAATGAAGCAGCATTTCTGTATTTTAATAATATTGTGCAGGAGCAGGGGGTCCCCTGAGCTTTGATTTGTGGCTCAGGGAACCCCCTGCTCACTGTACAATATTATTAAAAATACTGTCATGCTGCTTCGTTACCATAGCACATAGCCGCAAAGGTAAGGAACGAGTGTTTATTTATATATGTGTTTTATTCATACTGTAGATGTGCAGGGGGTCTTCGGAGCTGAACCGCTGTGGTTTTAGGTCCGGGGACCCCCTGCTTCCCGAGATACAGGCCCCTTTATGGGGTGCCGGTATCCCTCTGCTTGGTTTACATGCCGCGGTCATGTGATCGGGACCTTTAAATGCAGAGGGATACCGGCACCTCATAAAGGGGGCTGTATCTCGGGAAGCAGGGGGTCCCCGGACCTGAAACCAACGCGGTTCAGCTCCGGAGACCCCCTGCACATCTACACTATGAATAAAAATATATTTTAAATTATTTTTAATGTGCCGATGTTTGCGCAGAGAGAGCAGCGGATTTCTCTCTGCTGCAAACACATCTCGCCAGGGGACGGCCTATAGTATCATTGATGTGCATATACAGTACTGTATGTGTATGTTAGGGGTTATAGGGGTTGTTGTTATACAGTATATACTGTATATATACAGTATATACTGCATTACAATTCATGAATTTCTCGGCTTCAAAGACAACAGCTCGCAAACGCCCCCATGAGTTTTTACACGGCATTGCAGTATTGCAGCCAGCGGGAATAAAATGCTTAAATCACAGCCGCGAAAATAACGCAATACACCCCGGGAGAAAACGACACAAAACCGCAGATAACCGGGATAATCTGAAATTCGCGGAGCTAGCCGAGTTAGAATAAAGTTGGTCGCCACTGTAAGTATGGCACAGATTGTTTTATATGCACTCATTTTTTCTTTTCAGAGCTGCTGCATTAAAAAATGAAGGGTGGGGGGATGGGGGAGGGTATCATGTGTAAATGTATTGCACTCTGTGTACTGTATATTGTAGCAACAGTCATTCGTTTACACCCCCCCTCTCTTAATTAAAAAAGAACTCCTGAATGCAATGCAGCCAATAGAAAAAAGATACTGTAAAGGCAAGATTGTACATGTGTATTATTCATGATTACAGTACAGTATGTGTTTTTGTCATTTTTAATGATTATCCAGATTAAATAAAAAAAAATTCTTTAAAGTCACGAGAATCATTTAACAGATTAATTTGGTTTGTTTGTAAGGCTTTGTGTGTGAAGTGGTGGGGGGGGGATGTGTGGGACATACACGCATGCGCATAAATATGATAACACACTCGGGAAGATTAAACTATAAAAGTAAGCCACAAAGTCACCCATTACAAATTAATGGTTTGGGGGAGGTGTCGATAAGAAGTAGAAATACTTTAGCCTCGTGTGTGGGGGGAGGAGGGTGGAGAGGGCCGTATACTGAATTATTAGTTCAAATAAATATTTTCAACAGGTCATCATAATGTTTTGAGCCCCACACCCCCAAATAAAAATCACAGTATGCCACCCACCTCATAAAGTACGTACTTGACTAGTGTATTATTAAAAAGCTACAGTAGTGATTGATTTTCAGAATAGCAAAAATTGTTATGCAATTGTTATGCAATATGTTTTTTTTCAGACTTGAAATTCACATTGAATGAGAAGTCATATACGCATGCGCCTAAATGTGATGACACGCATATGCGTTTTAACAAGGTTCCAATGAGACGTACACGCATGCGCATAAAATAAAAACAGTATGAAAAGAAGAGCAAGCCTAGCAAAAGCATTGATTAATAAATAATACATATAGAAATGTGATGACACGCATACAGTATGTGTTTCAGCAAGGTTCCAATCCGCATGAGCGGAAAAAATATTTTATATTCGGAAGAAGACGCAATGTTAGATCTTTGTAATACTGTACACAGTACAGTATATGTCCTCATATTTTTTGATGTATGGCTTAGGAATATCAGACTACTGTATACAGTATGAACTCATAACGTTAATCTCTGCTTCAAATATAAATCTTCAAATTACAATTACTGTACACACACACACACACACACACACACAGACTTGCAGAACTGTACAGCTGTACAGTAGGTTGAATTGCTATTTGACTTTTAAGACAACAGCTCGCGATCGCCCACTTGAGTTTTTAGACTTCGCTAAAATGCAATTTTCTGCGCCCGATAGATGGATTCTGCACCCGATAGAAAACCGATAGAACCCAGAGTCAATTGCTATATGGTTGGAAAACATAGCTCGTCATGACCCGGTATTCAGAGCGGTACACAGGGCGAGGTTTTAGAATAAAGGCTGGCGCCTCTGTATACTACTTAAAAAAGTGCTACTTTAAATATGGGCTGCTTTACATGCAGGCTGCTACTCAGCAATGGCTGCTATGTCTGTAGTTATATAGCACTAACAAGTCACCTGACTGAATTAAGTTCAGCCGAGCCAGCTCAATTAGCACATGTGAGGCACATCTTAGTATTGATATTTATCCCTGTTGTTCTGCAATTCACAATCATTATCCTTCCATTTGGTAGCTAAAAGTATAGAGAAGTAACTCTATAAATTATAAGATGGGGGCTTCATAAGAAAAAGCCAAGATTGAGAAACAAAATCTCATCAAAAAAGATTTGATGGAGCCTATATGATAATTCTCCGCTGCACAACAGAGTGACCAAATGAAAGGTTGTATTTAATCCAAAAACCTGTCTCTCAGGTATCTTGTGCTTCCGAATTGTGCATAATTTTCAATCTTAAAAAATAAAACACCAACGTATTGGTTTAAGATTTTTTACTACAATACATTATTATCTTTTGGAGCTCTTGAGAAGAAATATAGGGTATTACAATAAAACACATGTTGGAAAACACACAGAAGTTCAGCCTGATCTCTGTAACCTGGTTGAGCAAACTTACATTAGCGGAAGCAGCCAAAAGAAAGTAAAATTGACATAGTAGTGTGGAAATAAAAATGTGATCCTTTTCAAGCCTCAATGTTTTTTGTTTTTTACTACAATGGTAGCTTTAAATATTTTATAGATTTTGTATTCTTAAGGCTGGAAAATTTACATAAACAAATGGGAGCACTATTAAAACATTGTATTTAATCATGTAACAGGCGATATGGCTTAATGCATAACAAAGTGGGAGTGGAACTGAGCAAAGCACATTGAATCTGTTCATTTCAATTGACTTGAAAAAAAATAGGAGAGCAATCACTTATTCCTGAATGTGGTCATAATTGGCAGAGGTCAAGTTGGGTGGAATGGAAAAATATTAGTGTCAAAATAATAATTTTGGGATCCTTAAAAGAGCTACTATAATTCATATTCTTTATAACTCAGTCAAGATCGCCTAAAACATTGGACATGCTACGCCATTATTTTCACAATAGTTTAGGTTCAGTTTTGGACTATTTTTAGATTAAGCTTTTGTTCCTTTCCATTTAGACATCTCATGAATAATAAAATATTGACTTTTTTAGAGGTATTTTTTGGCTTTGCAAACGGCACATTAAATCTTGTGGTTTTTTATTTACAAGGTTGTGGGTTACATTTCCTCATTGGTCACCATCAACAATATATTATTTTAGGCAAGTCAACCCTGTGCCTCAATTTACCCGCATTAGTAATAATGCATTGGGCCATACAGAACAGATCACCAGAAATAGTCTGTCAGGATTCCACCTCACAAATATTTCACTATATAAGGACAAGCTATTATGATTTTACATTTTGTTCTGCCAAGGCCCTTTCTTGGCTATAATCTTTACTTAGGAAAGAAACAAATGAGTAGAGCTACATTAGAGGACATTTGCAATTGAAGGCTATTTAGAAGAAATTCGATTAGTTTAGAAAAGCTTCAAATGTAAAGAGAACAAGAAGCTTTAGCAGTCTGTTTAAGAAGTGGAGAAAAAAACTGACAGAAAAATGAAAGGAATTCTTTACATTAGATACGTTTCAAGAGCTCCCTTTTTTTTTGCTGCTCATGTGTTGTTTTTTTTTTTTAGAGAGAAGTATGTGTTACGAGAAGAAAATCTGAAGTCTGAATAAGGGAAGAAAACTCATGCAAATAATTAAAAATAAGTGTCATGGCAAATTGTTTCCACCCTGCATTGGAAATAAATATAATAAAAATTATCAAAGAAGTTACATATGAAAATTGTTTCTTGAGTCTTTCAGTTCCTAGTTGGGCTCTAATGAAATTCAAACCAACTGCATCTGCCGCACTACACTGTTAATTAGTTTTCTATTTATTTAGCAGATCTAGAAGTGGAAAGCAATCTATTGCCACTGAATTGTTTGACTTCCATGCTAAATAGAATGCATTCCAATCATGTGATGTTAAACTAACATGAGCCCAGCTCTCACTTCATTGCCATGTTAAATTAGCACCCAACCGCAGAGAACTTTTTTCGCCAGTTTGGAAAACATCAGTTCATAGAAGTCAATAAACAAGTTTTGAAGGGTTTTGCTTTAGCCATAGTTTGATATTTACTTATTTCTTGCACAGAATAATGAAAGAGCATACAATTAATTAACATTGAGTAAAGGCCATTTTATCTTCTAAGTAAGTACACAAAACTGCTAAATTAACGTCAATATCGAGGAAGAAGAAGTTTAAGTCAACCTGAAGTTTGCAGATAAGCAGGAATATAGAATTTTGAAAATATCTATAATTTTCAAAATGTTCCATATTTTAAAAGGGAATTCCTTGTAAAATTCCCTCCAATTTATTTTTACGATTGCTGGACAGCAATTTTTTTTAAGTTACAGTTTAATTTCAATATAAAAACAGATAGTGATGCAGCTATTTTCTGTTAAATAAAACACACTACTTCACAGTTAAGATATTCAGGGGAATATATGTTAAGGGTCGTTTAGTGTTTTAAATGCACACAAAACCTTAAAGTTGAATGTAAGAAATTACATCAAAGACAAAAGGTTTCTTGGATAGCTGAAGTATTACAAAATAAAACGTGCTATAACACACAAACATTCCATGATCATCAATACCAATCATGCATACAGTACAGCAGAGATGAGTGAGAATGGATTGTTGAATTTGAGCAACCCCTGTCCCCCTCCCTAAACTTCAGTGGTGAGAAGTTAGTCAACGGCTGAGATCTGTCTGCTTGGCCTGGACTGAAAATGAGGTTACACCTCATTTTCGTTTTCCAATTGTCTCTGATCTTGCAGTATTTCCCTCTTCCTATAAAGCTGCCCCACCCTTTCCCTATGTAAGGGTGCTGCGTCTCCTACCTGCCGCAGCGTCCCATCCCTCGGCTCCGACGCTCGCCTCCTCCACTGCCGGGGCGCGCAGGATCCGGCCCCGCATCACCTCCTCCCTCCGCCCATCACCTGCTGGACATGCGCGCCACCTGGGCAGACCCCCGCGCGCACCAACATCTCTCAACTGCCTTCGCGGCGTGGTCCCGTGCAATCGCATGAATGTCCACCTCCATTGCTTCTAATAATTTTGATCCTCCCACACCTTCCCTACATCCAGCCTCAGCCTACCAGCGCTCTACCTACGTCTGACCTCACTGCTGGTAGTTTCCTATTGGCTCCTCTCTGTGTAGAGAGCAACCAGCCCTGAGCTGGTTGCTGAGCATAGTCAGTCTTTGGTTGTGTTTGCTACAAGCCACTTTGCAGTCTGTTCCTTTCTCCTTGTTATAGATCCTGCTCTGTATCCAGACTCCTGACCTCTGGCACCCTTGAACCCTTGCTCGCTTATCGGACTTCTACCTTCTCCTCTCCTCGACCTCTGGCATTGGACTTCGACTACTCTTGACCTCTCCAACCCTGATCCCGGCAAGTACCTCTATGACCTGACACTCTCCTACCCTTACCCAGGCTATCCACAACTACTCTGCTTACCGGACCCGCCCACACGGCTGTAGGGTGGTGGTTTACCTGTATCCCCACCTTGGCCTCACGGTCCAGTCCGGTTTGTGGTGAGCACCCGTGACATTCCCGTGACACCCTGGCATTGATACCATGATCCACCATCTGATCTCTCTACTCCTTCTAATACATACATTCAGAAAACAAATATATATTATATAATTAATTATATCACAGTCAACCAATTGCAGGTGGGTTAACATCGGAGAAGGGATTTTTTTCTCCCGATGTTACATTTATGTCTTAATGCCCTTATCCTATATGTATTATTATTATATGTCCGGTATTGTACTTACTGTATTGTAAATATACTGTACATACATATTTACATCTTTCCTTAGTATATATCTGTTGAGCACTTGAGTAACTATTCAGGTGATCCGAGATAAACCACTATCTCACCTGTCTCCTACTCTCCCATTATATATATATATATATATATATCACCTTTATCCCATTATACCACCTATCACCTCACATCACCTTGAGAAAGTTCCCGCTTGTGGACCGAAACATCGGTATGGTGTCTTGTGAACCACAATATTTTTTTTGACTACCATTTGGAGTGCTGCCTTTGATTTAATCTCACCACGGTATCGTATTGCCTATTTTACCATACAGGATTTGCACCCACCTCATTGACTTACTAGACGGAGTGCCTACTGTTCCATGTTATACATATATACACAAAAGACAGGGGTGCCCAATTCTACAACCAATTGATAAAACATATATGGTAATAAGTACAAAGTTCAAATACTTCAAAAATAATTATAATAATAGTTATTTGGTTATTTAGTTAAACCCTTTGGCAAAGCGTTATAAGCCTACATACCAAATGTCAAGGTATAACCAAAAATGCAGGTCCTACACTACACTGTGAACCCTTCCTTTTACCTCTGTATGAGGGGAAAGAACCATAATAGGTCCTGTTCTTGCAGCAAAGTGAAAAGACTTCCCAAGTTAAAAAGATGAGGAGGAGTGAGCTCTGGGGGGAGATGCCACCATCCTCCATTACAACTGTTACCAGTCAGAAAATGATTAACATACATTCCCAGCTAGCTCAAACTCCAACACCCACCACATCATGAATATATATTTATGTCAAAAAAGAGTGCAACTGGGCTTTGCAAATGTATACAACAAAAGACATGGGTGCCCAATGCTACATCCAATTGACAAAATATATAAATATAGATATAGATATATAGATAAAATCAAAAACGAATCGACGATACCATTCTGTGGCTAACACAATGCTTTTATTTGTGCGAGCTTTCAAGATACACTGATTTCTTCTTCCGGCGATGTTAAAATGGTTACAGCAAGAAAGATTTAACTTAAAAACAGAGCATCTTGGAATGTTATCTGTGACTGAAACCTATCCGCCCCCCCTGTACTTTATGCAATTTAACTTGAGGTGTTAAATGGTCCCTGAATGTTAGTGATGTAAGAGTGAGTGTGTGTGTGCGTGTGTAAATATACATTTAAAAAGTGCCCACAGTGTATACAGCACTTTACAAAAGCTGTGTGTGAAGTGGGAGTGGATACCAATGGTGTGGGTAAGTGTAGAAATGTAAGAGGGTGTTGCAATACAATGTGTTCCTATTGGTATATACCAGTGGGGATGGAATTACATTGAGTATCGTATTGCCTATTTTACCGTATGTATAAGAGACAGCTGAGGGTGCATTCATATAGCGAGTATGTATAGACATGGCCTTTAGCATGGGAAGAGAGTTCTCGTGTCAGTAGTAACTTGTGAAACTGCGGTCTCGGTTTAGGCCACCGCTAATTGTCCTGAACAGTTGCATAAATTTGTATTCATGCAACCGTCTCTTTTTTGGTGTTAAAAGATTAATTTTGAGTATGGCCGTCTTCAGATAATTCATCTTATGGCCAGTCAGAGAAATGTTCGCCGACAGGACTGTCTCTTGTTCCACGTGTGATGCTGTGGCGATGCAGATTAATTCCCTTGTTTAGCCCCTGTCCCATCTCACCTATGTAGTAGCAGCCCCCCTGGGCATTTCATGCACATGATGAGGTACACGACATTGCTGGAGGAACAGGTGAACCTTCCTCTGATTTTGTACTCCAGATTCCTGTGTAGTATTTGTATTGTGCCTGCTGTGGGGAGCATTGTGCAGGTTTTGTATCTTGTGTCGGGGCATGGTCTTGTCCCACATTCTGTTGTAATGTTGAATACTTTACTCCTCACCATAATTTTCTTGAGATTATGAAGTTGTCTGTATGATATTAAGAGTGTTTCAGGGAAGACCTGTTGCAGTCTTGTATCTTCCTGGAGAATGGGTTGTAGTTCCTTGACAATCTTGCATAGGGCTTCTTTGTGTGGGTTATATGTGACCACCAAAGGTACCCTGTCACTTGTCTCTTTCTGATCTGTATTCAAGGAGATCACTTCATGGTATTCTGTTAGCTTTGTGGATTTGCTGGTCTACAATTCTGTGGTTATATCCACGGTTTATGAAATCCGATCTCAAGGCTGTAATCCACTGGCCTCTGTTTGCTGTGTCGGAGCATATCCGGTTGTACCGTATGGCTTGGTATATGGATGGTTGCATGCTTACTGTGTGTCGGGTGGAAGCTGTTGTCCTTCAAATAGCTGGCTCTGTCTGTAGGTTTGCGGTATACAGAAGTCTGTAGTTGGTTGCTCTTTATTGTAATGGTGGTGTCTAGGAAATATATTTAGACCGAGGAATGGGTGAGTTTGCGGTTGATGGTGGCATGGAACGAATTGAAGAACTCATGGAACTGTAGGAGGTCCTGTTCACCAACGGTCCAAATCAGGAGGAATCAGAATATATATATATATATATATATATATATATATATATATATACACACACACACACACACACACACACACACACACACACACACACACACACACACACACACACACACACACACACACACACACACACACATATATACAAATGTAAATACAACTGTATGCTCATCTGCATGTCTTAGGCAGGTCTGCAACCCCGCCTTTCACCATTATCACCCAGCACACAGCACTTCCACTGCAGCAAGGGATTCTGGGAAATGACATGCAAATGAGCACACAGTGCCACTTTTTGCTTCAAAAACCATTTTTAACATGGTTCCCTATAGGCTTAAGCTTGCTGCATGGTCACAGCTTTGAGCTGTATATACACATATACAGTTAGGTCCGGAAATAATTGGACACTGATACAAGTTTTGTTATTTCGGATGTGTACCAAATTAAATTCTAGTTACAGTTAAATAATGAATATGGGCTTAAAGTGCAGTCTATCAGCTTTAATTTGAGGGTATTCTCATCCAAATTGGAGGAAGGGTTTAGGATTTACATCTCTTTAATATGTAGCCCCCTCTTTTTCAAGGGACCAAAAGTAATTGGACAATTGACTCAAAAGCTGTTTCATGGACAGGTGTGGGCTATTCCTTCGTTATTTCATCATCAATTAAGCAGGTAAACGGTCTGGAGTTGATTCCAGGTGTGGCATTCGCATTTGGAAGCTGTTAATGTGAACCCACAACATGTGGTCAAAGGAGCTCTCAATGCAAGTGAAACAGGGCATCATTAGGCTGCAAAAAAAAAAAGAAAATCCATCAGAGAGATAGCAGGAACATTAGAAGTGGCCAAATCAACAGTTTGGTACATTCTGAGAAAAAAAGAACGCACCGGTGAGCTCTGCAACACAAATGAGCCTGGACGTCCACGGAAGACAACAGTGGTGGATGATCATAGGATCCTTTCCATGGTAAAGAATAACCCCTTCACAACATCCAGCCAAGTGAAGAACACTCTCCAGGAGGTAGGCATATCATTATCCAAGTCTACCATAAATAGAAGACTTCACGAGAGCAAATAAAGAGGGTTCACCACAAGGTGCAAACCATCCATAAGCCTCAAGAATAGAAAGGCCAGATTAGACTTTGCCAAACAATATCTAAAAAGCCAGCCCAGTTCTGGAACAGCATTCTTTGGACAGATGAAACTAAGATCAACCTGTACCAGAATGATGGGAAGAAAAAAGTATGGAGAAGGCTTGGAACTGCGCATGATCCGAAAGGACAAGGGAGTGTCATCACGTAAGGCGCATAGACATTACGTCATCACGGAGCGCGGGGTCAGACCGATTCGAGCGCCAACATCCATGAGGCTTGTCAGCAAGAAAAGACACATCACTATCTTTGGAACGTGTTGCTGAACTATCCACTGGCCCTGGACATCTTGTAGGACTGTGGTTGATAGAATCTCGAGATCTGGGATTTCCAAGAACCGGGTGCAGCTACCGGATGGTGGTGATTATTATCACGGAATGCTTTTAAACCTTTTACCCTTGTGAGTGCATTTTTTCCCCCCCTTCCCTCCTTTCCCCTGAATAAATATATGGTTTTACACTATGGGGCGTGCACTCTCTCCTCTCTTTCCTCTCTCTCTCTCTCTCTCTCTCTCTCTCTCTCTCTCTCTCTCTCTCTCTCTCTCTCTCTCTATATATATATATATATATATATATATATATATATACACTGGCGACACACTTTATTCGAGCTTGGCTAGTCCCACGAATTCGGGTATACCCGGGTGTATTGAGGTTTGTGACTGTTTTCTGCCCGAGTGCATTGAGTTATTTTCCAAGCAGGGATTGAAGCATTTTATTCCCGCTGGCTGCAATACTGCACAGTATATATATATATACTGCATTACAATTCATGAATTTATGCCATCTGGTAGACACGCGAAGCATTGCAGCCTATTAAATCCTAATCATTATCATTTAACAGATCAGCCGCCCATCAGCCAGGCATGAACCCAGGCTGGGAAGGCAAATGCAACGGGGCTTGTCAGAGGTGAGGAGTGGCGCATTCCAGGTATCTGCCAGGTACATACCGGGTATTTGCTCGAATAAAGTGTGTCGGTGCAGTATATATATAGCAACTGTAAATATTCCTGTATATTCATTTGCATGTCTTAGACAGGTCTGAAACCCTGTCTTTCACCATTATCACCCAGCAAACAGCACTTCCACTGCAGCAAGGGATTCTGGGAAATGACATGCAAATGAGCACACAGTGCCACTTTTTATCTCATGCTCACATTACATGAGCAACCCTTAGTCAATGCATGCTGCTTTAAACACAGCTTTTAAGCAAGGACTTGGGAGATGCAAAGTCAGTTAACCCACTCACAGACATGTTTCAACCTTGATGGGTATCATCAGTGTGAGGTTGGCTTGCTGACATTTGCTCAATACATATATATATATATATATATGTATTTTACTGTGTATCTGTGTCATTGGAAGTAGCATTGGGCTCTGTCTGTGTTCTATGTTCTGTCCTTGATTTTAACTATATATTGTCATGCCCAGTAGCACTCCGTTTTAACACTCATATGCAAATATATATTGTGGTTACTTTGGGGGTACATAAATTAGGAGCTTACTGGTTTTCTCTGCTTTGCAATCTTGTCCAGCTGGTCACAGCTGATTAAGGGAGGATGGCTCCTCCTTCCCATTTTCCAAACTCACCCCCATCCCACTATGCTCCCAAATGGTTAAGGATCATTCATTTTCCACACACGCAGGTCCATGCATGCAGTTTGGTTGCTACAAATCTAATTCAGAGTGCTTTTCCTGGTATTATACAGGTAAATAAGAGCTTCAATCAAACTAAGAACTATGCAGCTAATCACAACAGGTTTATTATAAAGTTTTCTTCCTGGTATTATACAGGTTATTAAGAATTTGATTAGTGTTCGGACCTGCACAGATTTGGTCTATCTTGGCGTTTGGTGTGCAGGCTTAAGATACTTTGGCCAAAGAATCAAACTAAATGACCATATGTTTTTAGTTTAGACACACGCACACACACACACACACACACACACACACACACACACACCACACACACACACACACACACACACACACACACACACACACACACACACACACACACACACACACACACACACACACACACACACACACACACACACACACACACACACACACACATATATATATATATGTACTTTACTGTGTATCTGTGTCATTGGAAGTAGCATTGGGCTCTGTCTGTGTTCTATGTTCTGTCCTTGATTTTAATGGCGTACAGAGTGTCCAATTTTTTCCGGACCTAACTGTATATGAGTCATGAGGACTCCCCCACTCTCTACCCTCTGATGAAGTCATCGTTACCATAGCGACGAAACACATAAGGTGATTACGCTATTGTGGCTCAGCCTGGTACCTGTCACTACTGACTATCACGGAAGGGAAGTGAATTGCGGAAAGCAGAACTAGGAGAGCAGATACCAGTGTGCCGGGGGACTATAGTGTGGACGCACACCTTGAAGTCATCTGACTGTGCATACGGGAGATCAAAGCACATTTCTAACCACAGGCTGCAATCTCCGTACCGGCAGATGAAAGACAGGATTCTGAGCTTTTGTCCAAGGTGTTTTTGTGACTGAGATTCTGTGAGTGAACTGATTTTAGCATTGTGATAATAAACCATTTACTTTTTACACTATGGAGCCCGCGCTGTCCCTTTCTGTTTTGTAGAAGTATCGAGGAGGGTGGTTGATCCTGCGGATAGCTGTCTGGGAGTTCCAGTGTTCTTTATTTTTATTTCATTTACAAGCTTTATTATTATTTTTATTTGGCTTCACTTTTCCCTTCCCCTATTTTTTCCATTTGTGTCCATCCCTTTTTCAATCCTCTTGTTCCTTGTCTTATTTGGTGTATGTCTGTATGTCTTTTGTGGTTTGTCATTTTGGTACAATTTTATGGTGCATATTTCTTCACTGATATTTACCGTTTAAAACTTGTATGGTGCTGTAAAAATGTTTTTGATTTATATGCGTATGTATATACACACACACACACACACACACACACACACACACACACACACACACACACACACACACACACACACACACACACACACACACACACACACACACACACACACACACACACACACACACACATATTGTGACAAACTCCCCTCTTTTGTAGCGCTGACATCTGTCTGGGCTCTTCATGACACAGTCTTCTAGGGTTAATTAGAGAAATAACAGGATAACACAGAGCATTACGTTGCTTAACTCAGGCTTCTGCCTGCTTTATTTTCATCCCACTAAGGGACTGCAGCTTTAACAGGTATAGGCAGGAGGCACTCTGTTATTAAACTTCAAAGGTTTACTCATTTAAGTGATATAATATTTCACACACTGTCACTTTAAGAAATCAAAAGAAATCATATAAATAAATACTATCCCTTTCAGGGATCTAACTACACAGTAGAATATGCCTCTCTAACTGTTGCTGGACCAACTAACATGGTTCCCCAGTTTAAACAATACCCTCTCATTTAGGGTCACTAGATGCAGCATAATAATATAAACAGTTTTTAGACACAGCTTAACTGATAGATGGGGGACAGCGTCCCCAGAGTCCAGGCAATGCTTCCAGACAGCGAAGGTCATGAAGGGGGTGTCCTCCCCGAACTGGATACAGGGGAGCAGCGTGCCCCAGCCTCCAGGCTCTAGAAGAGAGAGTGAAAAAACAACCCTTTCTGCTCTAAATACCTGATCAAGTCATTAGGTGAGCAGGTGAGTGAGAAACCAGAACCCTTGTAAATCTGGTATGGATTTCCTATCCACCAGCCTTAGGGGCCTATGCAGAAAGGGCCGAAAAATTGCATTCGCCAGGGTTTCAATTCGCCAGGTTTTTGGCGTGTTAACCTCGCTGTATGCAGGGAGGGCCGAATCCCTGGCGAATGAATGCGCCACCTCCCTTTGAAATAATGGCTATTAAGCGATGGCAAGATGGCTGCCTGGCGAGAAACTGCTGAGAAGCCGTCCCCTGACGAGTTATGTCTGCAGCAGAGAGAGATCCGCTGCTCTCTCTGCGCAAACATCGGCACATTAAAAATTATTGAAAAACCATTTTTATTGATATTGTACATGTGCAGGGGCTCTCCGGAGCTCAACCACGTTGGTTTCAGGTCCGGGGACCCCCTGCTTCCCGAGATACAGACCCCTTTATGGGGTGCCGGTATCCCTCTGCATTTAAAGGTCCCGATCACGTGACCGCGGCATGTAAACCAAGCAGAGGGATACCGGCACCCCCTAAAGGGGCCTGTATCTCGGGAAGCAGGGGGTCCCCAGACCTAAAACTAAAGCACTTCAGCTCCGGAAACCCCTTGCACATCTACAGTATAAATAAAACACACATATCAATAAACACTCGTTCCTTACCTTAGCGGCTATGTGCTACATTAACGAAGCAGCATCAAAGTATTTTTAATAATATTGTACAGTGAGCAGGGGGTCTCTGAGCCACAAATCAAAGCTCAGGGAACCCCTGATTCTGCACAATATTATTTAAATACAGAAATGCTGCTTCATTACCATAGCGTATAGCCGCTAAGGCAATGAAGGGTTAAGGCAGAATAGCATGTTTATTTGGGACAATTGCCCCCAATAAACATGGCAATAAACAACATACACCCCCTGTGTATTTAAAATACAAAAACAAGAATAAAGACATTAAATACATATAGCACTTGCCCATTACCGGTTGCCACGATCAAGGCCATCCTCATCTTCATCCTGCCCATGCCTCATCCGCTGCTGAAAAACAGACACAAGTATGAAAACATCCAAAGTAATGTCCCCTAACCCCTTAATCACCGTAGCGGTTATTAACCGCTACAGTCACTAAGGGGTTAACCCACCCTCACCCACCACTCGGGACGCCTACATACCCTCCCACACTAACCCCCCATCCCCGTGAGGCCTAACCACCCTCACCCACTACCCACAAGGGAGGCCTACCCACATACCGTTTGGGAACACCCCCCCCCCCACACCCCCAGTACCCACAATAAAAAAAATACAGTGAACCACAATAAACATCATTATATTTAATAAATACATTACCCACCCCCTGTGCCCCCCCATAAATAAAAGATTTATCCTTTTACATACAGGGTTCATAACGCAGCCCCACGCGAGTCCCCGGTGGGCTGGCGGGGCACCTGACAGACCTACCGGGTTTCCAGCAGCCCTTTTCAAACAGGTTCTGGAGGCCTGCTGGTGGGCCCTGCCAGCACCATGGTCCCCAGGTGGTCTCCTTGGGTCACCGTGGTCCACAAAACCATTTTTAACATGGTTCCCTATAGGCTTAAGCTTGCTGCATGGTCACAGCTTTGAGCACAGCCAGGGTTAAGGTGCATACCCAGAAAACCACTCACAGACAGCTGTTTCGACCTTAATGGGTCTCATCAGTGTGGGGTTGATTAACTGGGTATGCAAAGAAGCTAAAGGATGGGCCAACCATAATACTGTGTTAAGTTATGGTGGTAACTGAGTTATGGTGAGTAAAAAAGTGATAAAAACCCTCCACAGAAAGCAAATATGCAATATATATATATAGACATACTGTACGTTACCGTTCCAAGGTCTGGTAAAGCAAGAGACAGCACTCAATTGTAGAAAACTTCACAAAATGTATTGGTGAAAATAGTGGTACATCAAGAAACCCAACGTTTCGGACCTCCAAAATGGGACCTTCCTCAGGGGATACAAGGAAGGTCCCATATGTGTGTGTGTGTGTGTGTGTGTGTGTGTGTGTGTGTGTGTGTGTGTGTGTGTGTGTGTGTGTGTGTGTGTGTGTGTGTGTGTGTGTGTGTGTGTGTGTGTGTGTGTGTGTGTGTGTGTGTATTAGGACATAGGTACATAAGCACTGAGAATGAGATAGACAGGCCCAATTGGGCTATCTTCTCAAGTCAAGTCATTACTGGACAGTTAATTTAGAGGGTTATTCTCTTTTTCGGAAGGTTCGAACAAATAAAGGGTGGGGGGAGTATGTTTATATGTTAAACCGGATCTAAAACCTATTATAAGGGATGATGTCTATGAAGGGGACGATGAAAATGTAGAGACTTTGTGGATAGAAATTAGCAATGGAGGTAAAAGTATAAAGAAAATGTTTGTGGAATATGCTATAAACCAACAAATATCTGTGAGATTGAGGAAGCTAAAATACTTTTGCAAATGGAGAAGGCATCAAAACTGGGTCATGTTTGCATAATGGGGGACTTTAATTATCCAGACATATACTGGGGCAATGAGATTAGCGTTACAACAAAGGGAAACAGGTTTTTGGGGGTGCTTAAAGACAATTATACGACCCAAATTATTGAGAAACCAACCAGGAGAGGGGCAGTTCTGGATTTGGTCATATCAAACAATGTGGAAGTAATAACAAATATTCAAGTCCTGGAACATTTGGGTAACAGTGATCATAACATGGTCTCATTTGAAATAAATTATCAAAAAAAAAGATTACTTGGGTTCAACAAAAACCTTAAACTTTAGAAAGGCAGATTTTAATAAACTGAGGTCTAATCTAGTAGTAATACAAAGCGATGATGTTTTTGCAGGGAAAATATAGAAGATAAATGGGCAGTCTTTAAAACATTGTTAGAAAAGCACACTTATCAGTGTATACCCTTGGGTAATAAGTATAAAAGAAATAAGTCAAAACCAATGTGGCTAAATAAACAGGTAGGGGAGGAAATGGACAAGAAGAGGAAGGCGTTTAGATTCTTTAAGTAAGAAGGGACAGAGACATCGTATCAGAATTATAAGGAATGTAACAAAAATTGCAAAAGGGCAATCAAATGAGCAAAAATGGATAATGAAAAAAGGATTGCAATAGAAAGTAAGGTCAACCCCAAAAAAATCTTTAAGTACCTTAATAACAAAAAAATGAGAAAAGAAAATATAGGACCCTTTTAGTGTGAGATGGGTAGGCAGATTATTGGAGATAAGGAAAAAGCTGAGGTATTAAACAAATTCTTTGCCTCTGTGTTAACCAGGGAAGAATCAAGTTCAACAGTAGTGCCACAGGAGGAAGCCACAACCCCCATATTAATGAACAATTGGTTAACTGAGGAAGAAGTTCATAAGCGACTTGAAAAAATTAAAGTAAATAAGGCACCTGGCCCCGATGGCATACATCCAAGAGTTCTCAAGGAGTTAAGCTCAGTAATAGCCAAACCATTATATTTAATATTCAAGGACTCCATTTCCACAGGCTCAGTACCACAAGATTGGCGTAAAGCAGATGTGGTGCCTATATTTAAAAAGGAAGCTAGATCACAAACGGGACATTACAGACCTGTAAGCCTGACTTCAATAGTAGGGAAACTACTTGAAGGTTTAATACGGGATAATATTCAGGAATACCTAATGGAAAACAAAATTATTAGTAATAGTCAGCATGGATTTATGAAGGATAGGTCCTGCCAAACTAACCTTATTTGTTTCTTTGAGGAAGTAAGTAGGAATTTAGACCAGGGTAATGCAGTTCATGTGGCCTACTTAGATTTTGCTACGGTTTCACACAAGAGGTTGGTATACAAAATAAAGAAAATTGGACTCAGTAATAATATATGCACCTGGATTGAAAACTGGTTAAAGGACAGACAACAGAGGGTTGTCATAAATGGAACTTTTTCAGGTTGGGCTAAAGTCGTGAGTGAAGTACCTCAGGGATCGGTACTGGGACCCCTGCTTTTTAACTTGTTTATTAATGACCTTGAGGTTGGGATCGAGAGCAAAGTCTCCATCTTTGCTGATGATACTAAAATGTGTAAGGTAATAGAATCAGAGCAGGATGTAATTTCTCTTCAGAAGGACTTGGAGAGACTGGAAACGTGGGCAGGTAAATGGCAGATGAGGTTTAATACAGATAAATGTAAGGTTATGCATTTGGGATACAAGAATAAAAAGGCAACTTACAAATTAAATGGAGATATATTTGGGGAATCCTTGATGGAGAAGGGTTTAGGAGTGCTTGTAGACAGCAGGCTTAGCAATAGTGCCCAATGTCATGCAGTAGCTGCAAAGGCAAACAAGATCTTATCTTGCATCAAACGGGCAACGGATGGAAGGGAAGTAAACATAATTATGCCCCTTTACAAAGCATTAGTAAGACCACACCTTGAATATGGAGTACAATTTTGGGCACCAATCCTAAGAAAAGACATTATGGAACTAGAGAGAGTGCAGAGAAGAGCCACCAAATTAATAAAGGGGATGGACAATCTAACTTCTGAGGAGAGGCTAGCTAAATTAGATTTATTTACATTAGAAAAGAGGCGTCTAAGAGGGGATATGGTAACTATATACAAATATATTCAGGGACAATACAAGGAGCTTTCAAAAGAACTATTCATCCCACGTTCAGTACAAAGGACTCGGGCCATCCCTTAAGGTGGAGGAAAGAAAATTTCACCAGCAACAAAGGAAAGGGTTCTTTACAGTAATGGCTGTTAAAATGTGGAATTCATTACCCATGGGGACTGTGATGGCAGATACAATAGATTTGTTCAAAAAAAGGTTGGACATCTTTTTAGATGGGAAAGGTATACAGGGATATACCAAATAAGTATACATGGGAAGGATGTTTATCCAGGGATTAATCCGATTGCCAATTCTTGGAGTCAGGATGGAATTATATTTTCCCCTTAATGGGGTTTTTTGTTTGCCTTCCTCTGGATCAATAAGTAAGTATAGATATAGGATAAAGTATCTGTTGTCTAAATTTAGCATAGGTTGAACTTGATGGACCTACGTCTTTTTTCAACCTCATCTACTATGTAACTATATGTAACTATGTAAGTTGGGAGGGGGGGTTATGACCATTATCTGTTACCTTGTGGCTTGGCAGATAAGCCTATTGTTTATTTTAGTTTGCACAGTTTTGTTGTGATCTTCTCTTTTTCCAAATATTAATCAGTCTATTGAACAACAGCATCTTACAACTAGTATTAAAACAACAACCAAAGACCAATGCGGGTCTCTCCATCAAGGAATTGAAAAAATCTCTTTCATGTCTGGAGAGAAAAATTGGTATTGATTTTTAATTTGTGAAAAGGAACATAACCAACATTCCATATACCCCACGCAGTGGCAAGGAAAGACTCAATATTACTAAATGTACCACTGCTTCTAGTATTAAAGGGCCTAGTACTGAAGCCTGTGCCCTAGTTCATTCACCTTCTTCTGTCTCTGATGATATTAAGTTTAGGTCTTTCAGCTCCATGTTAACTCTAGACCATTTAGAATCTAAGACTGAGATCAAAGAATGAGCACACAGCTAGAGTTTGTTCCTGTACTATACCTTTAGGTAATAAACATTGGAGAGTCTAGAAATCATGAGTACTGACATTTCTGACATGGTGAAGCAGCTTGCATCGCCTTTCCGGTCCCATTCCCCAATCTCCCAGCCATTTTAGAAGATCGCTATTATCGAAGATGCTTCTGTTGAAGTTAATATGTATATGGAACTTGAAGTGTTTGAAGATGATGAAGATGTTTATGATGAAGATGATGATGTTATTGACGATGATGTTACTGATGTTGATGTTGATCATGAAGCAGAAAGGGAAAACCAGCCAAAAGCCCCACATACTCTTGTCAAATACATAATCATGGCTTACAAAAAGACAAACAAAGTGTTTGCAAAGTATTCTTCCCTAACCCAGAAAATATTTGCCTGGCAATCTGAAGCCTTTGTCATGTAAAAATATGCAGAGGCCGGTACACAGACCACCTTGGCATGCCCTCCATGTTACACCATTTACAGCAAAGTCATTCACTTTCAAAATTACCTATTATCGAGGGCCATAGCTATAGCCCGGGCAAATACCGGGGCCCGAGTTCTTGGGGGCCTCTCTATAGTGTGAACAATGAATATTTTTGTGGCAGCATGGAGTGCAGGATCAGCACTTGCCGGCTGCTTGTGCGATCGGCACTTGCCAATCACACATGCGCGATCGGCAGTTGCCGGTCACTCATGCGCATGCGCAGTCAGAGCTTGTCAATCCCGCATGAGCAGCCAGCAAGTTCCAATCATGCATGTGCAACCATCTGGTGCTGGTCGCGCATGAACAGTAGCACTTGCCTAGTAGGCAAGTGCCGGTCGCGCATGCCTAGTAGGCAAGTGCTGGTCGCGCATGCACAGTAAGCAAGTGCCGGTCACACATGCATTCTAATTGACTGTTTGTCCTTAAGCACAAATAAATTCTATTTTTATGAGGTTTTCCTCTGTTGCGCTTCCCTTTTGAAACGCAACAGAGAAAAACCTCATTAAAAAAGCATTTAATTGTTCTTAAGGACAAACAGTCAATTAAAATGGGGACAGTCAAGAATAAAAGAAACAAATGCTTATCTGGGCTATATCAAAAGTTCATGTGGATGCCGAAACCTCTGAATTGTCTCCCTCCGGTGTCCTATAGAGCACAAGCTGGTGGTAATAAGGGGGGCTCAGAGTAAAGATGTTCCACGGCTTGGTGAGCTGAAGTAGCTGGTGTTGAAGGCAATAGAAGGCAATAGAACTCCCTCCTGTACCCTGTGACCCGCAGACTGATGGTAAAAGCAGGGTGCCGACAGAAGATGCAAGACAATGATTCAGCTCAATCAGCTGTTCTTGCTGGCTATATGGGGCAATGCCTCCTGTGTGTCTCCGATCATGGAGCAAAATGATAGAGATAAAGCTCCAAATGCAGCAAGTGCTGAATGTCTGCTGCAGCAGCTGTTCCTAGAGCCAAAACACTGCATATGGCTCAGAATAGAAGGTAAGCAGCTGTGGAGTTAATCCTGTCCCTTCAATCATTTAGGATAGCAGCAGCACAGGACAATACAAAAATTTTGCCTTGGGATCCACGCATTCCTTGCTACGCCGTTGCTATTATCACTAAAACCTGACCTTACTGAGGAATCCCAAGGAGACGCTTGAAACACAATAGTATAGAGGTTCAAGTTATTACTTGTCTAAAACAATAATTTTAGTGCTCAGAAATCGTACTGTAGCGAAGGGTAAAAGCTACTCGTCATAGTGGTGCCTTATTAATTTCTGCATATGTCAACCGAGTACTGTACATTCACAGTCATGATATTACTTAGAGTTACACAGAACATAGATTATTTTTATTCCTTTTAGCCTGTAATGATAAAACCATAATAAACCTTAGCTAACCCCTTGGACTTGGGGTTTTAATGATTTTCTTATGATTTTCTTATGATTTTCTTATGATGGTCTTTAAAGCCCAGCACAAGATCACATTAACACATTTGGAGTGTCTGTCAAGGCTCACTCTACCCCTGCTGTCGACTAAGTTATAGCATCTAGTTTTGGAACTGCTGTCTTGGTAAAACAAAGTATTTCCCTAATGGTTTAATAATTACTTGTAACACAAAGTTACAAAAAAGGTCTAAAAAAGATTAACCTCTCTCTGCTGGAGGAGGGCAATTACATTTTTGATGGTTAACCCCTTAGTTAATACCACAAACGAAATATAACATTTTCATGGCTGTGTAATGAAACATATATTTTTAGTATTAAAAATAAAAAAAGATGGTGGGATTATTTATATCAGCAATGAAACAAAATTGTGAAGATGGCTTAGTTGAAAGATCAATTTAATAAGCTAGGTTCCTATGAGACAGAGAATCAACTAATGAGGGTAAAAGCAAATTCTATGCCTCTGGAGAAAAATCTAACAAAATCCTGGTTTGGCAACTATGCAAAGATCAAGCAGCAAATAGGATTATTAAAATTAAATTAGCAGAGGAGCAACTATTAACTGATCAGAAAGAAATTAATAATGCATTTCTTCAATATTATAAAATCTTACATTTCATGGGGATGGAGCCAGGATTCTTAAAATCCAGAACCCCAAATTATGGAAGCTCCGACAATAGCATTAAATGAAAAATGACATGTGGGGAAATTAAGCAGTAATATGTAAACTATCTTCTGAGTACAAAGGGGGAGTAGAAGAGCACACAAGAAGCCCCTAATAGTGTTAAATGGATCATTGCAGTTAATGTAGCAATATGATATGTAATTACCAGTAGGATTCCTTAAAAAAATATGTATTGTATTGTATGTCTTTATTTGTATAGCGCCATTAATGTACATAGCGCTTCACAGTCGTAATACACGTGATAATCATATAAATAATAAATAAAAAATAAATATAAATAACAGGTCATGGGAATAAGTGCTTCAGACAAATGTAACATTTAGGAAGAGAAATCCCTGCTCCAAGGAGCTTACAATCTAATTGGTATGTAGGAGGAACGTACAGAAACAGTAGGATGGCATTTTGGTAAGTGCTTCTGCAGGGGGCCAAGCTTTATGTATCATGTGTCTAGTAATATCTACGGTGCTTCTCATATGCTTCTTTAAGCAAGTGTGTCTTAAGGTGGGTCTTAAAGGTGGATTGAGTGGGTGCTAGTCGGGTATTGAGGAAAAGGGCTTTCCAGAGGTGTGGGGCAGTCAGTGAGAAAGGTTTAAGGCGGGAGAGGGCTTTAGGTACAAATGGAGTAGAGAGAAGATATCCTTGAGCAGAACGCAAGAATCGGAATGGTGCATAGCGAGAAATAGTATAAAATATATCTGTGGGTTATCTAGCGGGATGGATCCACAGCATCTGCCGGTCTCCTCCCCTTTGCAGCATCTCGCTTCACATGGTCCGTTATTTTGATGATGTCAGCTTCACCGGCGTCTGTTCCTTTTGGTGACGTCGGAATGATGTCACGTCCGGAATCCTGAGGAGCAGCCACAGAACTTGCTTCAGTAAGCAGCCGATAGCTGCGTCCGTCTTTACCTCAACCCATTTCGCAAGTGTAATTCTTGCTTCCTCAGGAGCATATGAGCTTCAGAGTAAGGTTTAGGGCAAACTAATATACCAATGGGCTTCTACCAAAGATTCTGCAATTTAATTACCCCACAATTATAGATTATTGTTGATAAAATCCAAAACATGTTTGCTAGAAACTTGACAGAAACAATCAACATTATGGATTACTTTATAGTCTAACTAAATCATCTCTAACATACAAGGACTACGTAAGGCAACAGTGACCAACTTTATCGCTACATCAGTATATGTTAGGGATTAAGGGAGGTTTGCGAAAGTAATCAAATACATTATACTTCTATATACATTTATTTTACCATTAAATGCATATTTTAGAATCACTCTTCATATATAACAAAGTCAGAGGTCTGAAATGGAAATGGACTCTTTCAAGCTATATTAGCTGATTGTTCATTTTAGATTAATTCTAGAAATGTGTGTTGCATAATTGTAGTGTTATCTCATCTGAAGATGTTAATGATATAAGGGGATGCAAAGTCTCACAGGACTTTGGGTATCATTAACAGCTCATAAAACTGACCATTCTGAAAGTCCATAAAGCATTGCATTGGGATTTTATTATTATTTAAAAAAAAAACTTATATATTTTTGTGTAGTTAATTATTAATTCAGTAGAATCTGAAAAAAAAAATCCATTATATCACTGCAAACCACACGCTAGAACACAGTAAATCAAAGAATATAAATAAACGAATTCTATTTCTCATCTGGGGTAGTGACGACTGAGTTTGTATCAGTGGTACATATCTGCCTTAATTAGGTTTTGTGTGAGTGTAATGTAAATGTTTCGATGCAATATGCAATTATTAAAATTAAGATTAATATATGATGTGTTCATTATTTTTCTGTTTTATGCAATTTAAACTAATACATTTTTATTTTTAATAACAAAGAAACTAGAATATAATCCAGGAAAAAAGAACAACCCACAGTAGAGATGAGAGAATCAGTTAATTGGAATTTCCCAAGCTGTCCATATAAAATTTGTTTTGCGGTGTAAAATCCATCGGTGGATTGTTCCAGTTTCAATCCATGTGGGATTAATCCAAAACCTTAATTGTATACAATCCGCATGGATTCTGCAATCTGTTGGAGGATTCTAAGTGTACAATTTTATAAAATACGTGTATTGTAAATCCGCATATTGTACTCTTAGATTCTTCCAACGGATAGCAAAATCCACAGATTGGATTGTCAGAAATAAAAAAAATTCTGAAAGACTGATTCACAAAAAGGACCCGTCCAATTCACCGCGGCTCCAAATCCGCAAAGCACCCATCTTTACTCAGAGGTTGAGAAGGAAACAATCCACCACTCAAGTCCACCACTCAAGAAGGCTCACGGTCTGTAAATTCCTTCATACCAGATAGACAAAGTCAATTCTTAGAATATATCACCATTTTACTTCTCAGGAACATGCAAAAAAAAATATTTCAGGCTACACGCAGCCTTCTTCCGAAGAAAGACTTGTGTAGCCTGAAACGTTGTATTTTTTGCATGTTCTTGAGAAGTAAAATGGTGTTTTGAACTAAGAATTTACTCTTCGTTTATACTGTGTGTTGGAATCTACAGACAATGAACCTCTTTGAGTGGTGTGCTGTGTCCCTCTCAACCTGTGGGTTGTTCTTTTTCCCTGGATTAATTTGGTGTGGCCACACCTATGGACACTAGCACCCTTAAATATCTTAAACCTATTTACATATATGCCCTTTATGTACTTTTTCTCAATTGGGATGTATGGTGTAATCTATGTCAAGGGTGCGCAAATTTACCTACATGCGCCCCCTGTCTCCTCCCCCCTCTGGCTCGCGCCCCCCCTCGCACCCGCTGATGTTACATGATGCAGCAGCATCATTTGACGCCGGTTGCCATGGAGACGCGTTGCTGGAACTCCAGGTAAGTGAAAAGTTACAGGCTTAATTTTAAATGCCTTCGGGGAAGCGAGGGGCCTTTATAATAGCCGCACCCCCCCGAAAATCTCAGCGCACCCCCCACTTTGGGCATCCTTGATCTATGTTACAGGCTTACACTCTACATCCTTTCCTCAGGTAATTAAATTCAATATAATTCATAATTGGGTAATTATAAAAGTGTAGTGATTAATAACATTTGCCTGTAAGGCTCTATAAAGGTTAGCGCACTTAATATAAAACGAGTCATTCATTTTTAGCAAACATATCCAGCTGTTTATTTATTTATTTATTTACTTGCCAAGTGTGTTGCAGCGGCAAAAGTCAAGATACAGAGTTTACCAAAAAAATTCTCTCCTTGCTTTGGAATCAAATGAACTAATTTAAACAGCAGAGTCCCCAAGTGAAAATCATAAAGTGAGAGGCCTAATAATAAGACACAGTCATGTATAATCATGTCTTTGATTATTAAGCATCAACCTCTCACAAATAGGAATCGTAATAGGAATAGTAAATAAATGTCCTGCTGTTTGTATCAGACAAAAATAGTTCCTGCATACAAATATCTGTTTGAAGGTGTAAAGGTGTATAACCCTTGGAATTATTTCTTCTGTTTAACATAAGAATGTTGCATTTGTTTTGCCATTGTATTTCTGGGTTTTATTGAAATTTCGGCATTTCTCCTTATTATAATTACTATTTTCATAGTGGGGTAAAAAGGAAAAGTTGATTGCTCCTTAAAGCTGCAGTATGCACTGCTTGTTATATTTTTTGTTGGGTGTTTTTATATTACTTGAACTAGGAGGTCCCTCTGTGAAAATCTCATATGCTTCAACCTCTGGGGCCATCTACTTCTCAAGATACCCAAGATTGCCCAGTGGACACAATATGGAAACAAAATTATTAGTGTTAAAAACTAATACAAACCTTTAAAAATGTGCATCATATTTATGAAGACTTCATACATATGATGCACAATGTGTTATTTGAAATCATTTTTGATGCATCCCTCATGTTGATTACCTGTTTGATAACATTTTTATTAAAATAGAATTATGTTTATTGTTTTTATTTAAAACAAGTATAAGTAAATCTAAATTATTAGTGTACTATTATTTATATTAGCCATAATGTGAGAATCATATATTTTTTTAACCTACTGTATATAATGAAACATCAGTGCTGCGTCAAAAAAAGATTTAGATTGATACATAGCAACTTAATTCTGCGTTATTAACAGTATTTTCAAGATTTGCATCGAGTTGAATTTGGACAACTATTATGCACGGTCTCTTTTTTCTTTCATGCACAAAAACATTTGTTTTCAGTACATACTACTAACATTTGTATGTCTAGCACAGTTTATTTATGTGCACCCAAAAAAAAAAAGTACATAGGCACACACATGCAATTTAAAGAGGCAATGCAAGCGCTTTTTTTTACATTTATGTTTCTTTTGTTACACAGGATTTAAGCAGGGGGTCTCCGCCGCTCAATCCTATTAATTTCAACTCTGGGGGCCCCGTACTTCTGAAGATACATACCCCCGTAAGGGGTGCCGGTAGCCAATCTGGCTGGGTAGCAGGTTTCACATCATGGCTGCTTTTCAATGCTCCTGCATCTTGCGGGCCAATAGAAAGCCGTGACATTGTCCGGTATGGCTTCCTATTGGCTTACTTGAGGCAGAGCTTTAAAAAGCAGGGAGATACCAGCACCCCATTGGAGATAAGAGTCTCTGGAAGCAGGGGGTCCTGAAGCTGAAATGAATGGAATTCAGCTCCAGAGAGCCCCTGCTTCAATCTTGTGTAATAAAAGAAAAAAAAAAGAAAAATCGCTTAGTTTGCCTCTTTAAAATGGGATTTTCCTGCTTCAAATTTGAAACAAAAAGTCATTGGTAAACATGTCTACATAGGCCCTATAGTCTGCCCATTTTCCTAGATGTCAAAAATATCCATTCCTATTTGATTCTTGGCTTTCTTGAATATTTAGGATAATTTCATCTAGCTAAATCATTTTTTTAAACCGTAAAGTGTATTACCCTTTACCTCTGTTAAGAGTATTTTCCACAAAAGCTATTCATGAAGAAGTACTTCCTCCTGCCTGCCACCTTTCAACTTCAGAGCATTATATAGCTTCTTCATTTTTGTTTACAAATAAAAAAAATCTGAAATTCAGCAAACAGCTGCTTGTGACCACATACCAAACGTAGCAATAAATGATAAGTTATAAAATCTTTAAAAGCTTTATAAGAAATTCAGAATTTCAGCAAATTTCCTTGTTCTCTGTCTGTTTATTTTTGATCAACTGCATAAGGAAAAAAACTTGCTTGAGCATAAAATTCCATCTGTTAAGGTACTGTTATGAAGTGTGTATGGTTAGACAAGGGGGATTTGAAAAACAGTCCAACTTTATTGAGTTCCTTCACATTATCATTCCCCAAATTATGTGGTAGAGTGTCAAGCTCTTTAAAATAACTAAAGTACATGGCCAATTCAGAATGTAACCCTTGAAAGGAAGTATACATATGCCACACCCATAGCCACAGCCACAGGTGAATGCACCTAATGTACATTTGAACATAATTTTGGTTGCTTGCCTCAGAAACCTAGTCTGGCTCAGGATCCCGAGGAGAGGTTTGAGAACCACGGATATAGTATATTTTCTTCATGTTGTTGATCTAACCTATTATCTCTGTAAAATACATGTAATTGTTTATCTTTTCAGCTCGTTTACCGTATCACTAATAAATGACGCGTTTACATCTCTCAGGCCCTTTTGTTATATGATTAGTTTGATTCAGTCCTGATTTTTAAATCCACATCCTTTAAAATTCAGGCATTTGTAGGTAGGTACAGTTGGAGTTTAAAACTAGGCTTGAACCAAACTATCTGGAAATTTGGAGTTAATTGAGCATATGCCCTTTCCTATAACCTATAGATCAATAATTCTCATTCTAGTAGCTTCGGTAACCAACTCATAAAGGATTTTGAGCAGTTTTCACAAAATTTGCAAGATTACTATTCAGTAAGCCTCGATGGGTTGGCAAATGCGTACGGGGACTGCATTTTTACGCAAGTTTTCCTTCCTGGCCAAACTCACAGAGTGGGAGCTTCAAATTCAAAATAGCGCCATTTCGAGAAAATAATACTATACTAGTAGCCTCGAGAATCTCATCCGGGCTTTGAAATAGTGAGTTTCTTGAAGATTTAATTTTGCCAATCCTGGGGTGGCGGGATGGGATCTGAGAGTAGAACTTAGGGAAAAAATGCATTTTTCCTGAATCAGATTGATGCTGGGAGTCTCCGGAGCTGATTCACATTAATATCAGCTCCGGAGACCCCGGCTTCTATCCAATGCAATACAAATACATTTACAGGTAGCTTCATTACCTTAGCAGCTAACCACTAAGGCAATGAAGGGGTTGACTACCAGTGCCCAGTTTATTGTAGGTAGCGGGGTTGGGTGAAGGTGGCATTTGGCCCATGGTGGGTATTTAGGCCTTGCGGGGGGTTGCGGGAGGAGTTAACACCTTTATTACCTTATTAACCCCTCCTGATACCCACCCGGTAGGCATAAAAACCCACCGTGGCCAAATACCACCTTCACCCACCCCTGCTACCCGCAATAAACATTAAAAAAGAATACTAGCCAATACACCCATTCATTGCTAGTGTGGTTACCTATGCCCTCAATGAGAGCAAAGATAACCCCAATGGCAATGAATGGGCACCCCATATACCCCCAACAACCATTACAGTTCAGTACAGTAATGGCCAAAATTACTATTTCCCAGATCTGTATAATAGCTCATTTGCCCATTCACAATAAAATATTATCCAGTCAGCATAAAGTAAATAAAACTTCTACTTATCCCTGCCAGGATGAAGGCTGTCCTCATCACCGATCTCTGCGTCCATGTCCTCCATGGGCAGCAACAGTACAATAAAAAAAACTAACACTAACACTAACACAACAATTGGACTGGAGCTGTACCATCTGACACTGAAATGTGACATCACAGACCTTATATAAAGCCTGTCCCATCTCATTTGAGCTTAAGAAGATGACAGGACAACATCCCCCTATGGATTTAATGGATTACAAATACGGAAGATAGAAGAAAGGAGAAAAGAAGAAGTTACCTGAAGCTGAGGATCATTGAGTCGCAGATCGAGAGCTTCCAGATGCATCGGGAATTGGAGGGTGAAGACATATGAAGGTAAGAAAAACATTGATTGTATGTAATTTTGGTTTTTCAGGAATTTTGATTGTATTTTTTAATTAGATTTTTTTTTGCTTTTTTTGCCTATTGACTGCCAATGTATATATCTATGCCCCTTTAGAACTATAGATAAATACAGTGACAAGCAATGCATTTTTTGGCAAATGCTTGTTTTTATTAATTGATTATATATTTTTGTTGATTGTTTTGATTCATTCTTGTGTATTTTTGTTGATTTTTTTATTGTTTATTTTCTGTGATTGTTTTTTTTTTTTTTAAATTCTGGCTTATTTTTGTTGTTTGCTTTGTTTAATTCTTGGTTTTTTGGTGTTTGCGTTGTTTAATTTTGGTTTATTTTTGTTGATTGTTTTTTTTAAGGTTGCCTATTGCCTATTGACTGCCATAGTGGCTAATCATGCCCATATTATATATAAGTAGAAGTTTTATTTACTTTATGCTTGCTGGAAAATGTTTTATTTGGAATGGACAAATTAGCTATTATCCAAATCTGGATAATAGTAATTTTGCCAATTACTGTACTCTATGTGTTGACGGGTGGGGGGGGACTGCTGAAAGGGACTTGGGGAGATGATAAAGGGGGGTTGATGATAATGAGGGGTGCTTTCAACTTATTATGTGAATATGTAAATATGACAAATATTGTTTAACCTATGAAGATATATACCATTTGTGAATGAAGATTGTGATTGTGTAAGATGAAAAGAATTGTGTTGAAGATATTAATGTATGTGTTTGAGTCTGATGAAATATTAACCCTATGTAAATAAATGTGTTTGAAAGTGATTTTTGTAAGATCCACTAAATAACTATTTATGTGTTCTTTACAAAATGTTTACATAAATGTGAATGTATTTAATGAGTTCATTATATAAATAAGAATTCATTGTTAGTATTTTGCATAATGGTATAACTGTGATTGATAATTCGTGAATATAAATGTATTTTAAATGTGAAAAATATATAATATTAAATACTAGACTTTGGACCCACATGAGATAGAACATGGAGGGAACATGTCTAGCATGTTCAACCCAGACCTCTATGTTTCATCCCTGGAGGAGAGAAGTATTTATTTTAAACACCAGTGCTGATATTGATACAGTGCTGATATTGATACAGTCATTAAGACCCTCTGGACTTAGTGTATTTAATACATATATCCAGTATGTTTCTCTTAAACTTAGAAGTTTATGTCTGTCTCCACTTAACAATGTAGATTTGATCGCTTCAATGCCCTTTACTACTAGAGTAGATGGATCTTTATTACAGTATGTCTTAATTTGTAGTGACGGAACAAACTGTGTGTCTGTAGTCCATGTATTATATTTTGTCGATGTTCAAGCAACCGTGTGCTTAAGGCACGTGCAGTCCTTCCAATATATTGAACACCGCATGGACACAAAAAAGCATATACCACAAAAGTAGATAAACAATCTATATGTCCCTTAACTTAATGTTTAGATGCATTAAAATGTGAGCTAAGAGTATTAGTTTTTTTCAAATGTTTACATGAAAGACATCTGGTTCGTTCACATGAAAAATTGCCATTTCTTAATTTTATATTGTGTTTATGACTGTGTGACAGGGTGAATTAATGTCACCAGCCATATACCTGGCAAACCTATATTTAGGCTTGTAGTGCAGCAGTGATGAGGTTAAGTTTCAGTTGAGAAGGGCTGCTTAATTAGTCTGACCCCAGCTGCATAATCAAGGTGTTTTAAAACCCCCAGGCTGTACACACATGCAAGCTAGCTGGTCAGGAGACAGGACTGAAATACTGAAGAGATTACTGCTATAACGTCTGTTTTTCAAAGTACATGTGTGATGTACTGTCTGTGTCCTGCATGCTGAAGAGAAGCTGCCTTGTTTTCTATGCTGAAGAGAAGCTATTTTGTTTTTGTCTGCTGAAGAGAAGCTATTTTGTTTTTGTATGCTGAAGAGAAGCTATTTTGTTTTTGTGTGCTGTATATTTGTAATGCTTAATAAAGAAGCCTTATCAAGAGAACCCGCATGTGTGGTTGCATGTACCCTGCAACATATGGTGTCAGAAGTGGGATTTTGAGAGGCCCCTGCAGTTGAAGGGCCACACACACACAAAAATGAGAAAAATTGAAGAATTTTTAAAAGAGTTTCTGTGCGAGCAGACCAGACAGCCGAGACTGTTAATGCAGGAGCAGACCAAACAGCAGGGACTGTTAATGCAGGAGCCGGCCCAACTACTATTGCAGCAGCAAACCCAGCTCCTAACCCAGCAGCAGGAAGCACAGGATGAACGGATGGCCAAGCTGCTGACCCAATTCCAGGGGTCTGCCAGTCCAGAACTTGCGAACAAACCCCTGGTCCTCCTGAGGATAATGGCCCGAACGAGGATCTAGAGGCTTTTCTACTGACATTTCAAAGGGTTGACGAAGCTCAGGGCTGGGCTACAGATCGCTGGGCAACTGCTTTGGCCCCGCTCCTCATAGGAGAAGCCCAGACCTCATATCAGGGCCTCCCTGCAGATCAGGCAATGGACTACCAATGTACTCGCTGGATACAACCCGAGGAGCGCACTAAGGAGGCAATTCTTGAGTAAGTGGTTTTGGAATAATTCCTACAGATAATACCCCCTTCTGCACACTCGTGGGTAAAACGCCATGCTGCTGAAATCCTAGCTTTGGCGGTCCGACTCATTGAGAACTTCCTTGGGGCCGAGGATCAGGCGAGTGCCCTGGACCCGACAGATCTAACTTCACCAGCACTTGCGGAGACCCAAAGAGGGAGATTGGAACAATGGGGAAACTATGGCCCCTCCATGCTCAACTGCCAAGTGCCATGAAAGGAGGAGTCCTTCCAACAAGGAAGAAGTCAAAATGCCGGGCACCGCCAAAACCCTCATCCCCTTCCTGATGTCGGCTTGTCGCCAAATGAGAGGAACGTCTGAGGACGTCGTCCACAGGACCCACTGGGTGCCTGGTCTCAAGTATCCGGTCCAGCGGAGCGCTATCAACGGACCCCTCCTGCGAGGGAACTCTCTCCATGCTCGCCAGCGGAGAAAAAGGCCACCAGCATGTGGACTTTCCACAGATGGATTGTTCCTTCAGCAGGACCGTCGCCTCGGCCTTCACTGGAGAAAATTACAAGCCCTGGCTACTTCCAGCCCAGGTTGGGGGAAAAACCGTGGCCCTTGTAGATTCGGGCTCTGGGAAAACTCTGGTCTTCCAGGAACTGTTACCGCCTAATGTGTGTTCTTTTGACTCTCCATGGAGTATAGAATGTATACACGGTGATGTAAAACGGTATCCGACGGCCAAAATCCAGCTACAGGTAAAAGGTCAGGAGGCCTACCTCGAAGTAGGAGTCGCTCCTTTGCTCCCTGCCCGCGTTTTGCTCGGCCAGGACTGGCCTTTCTTTTTGGACCTAATGGCTCCAGTCTCTCACGAGGAGCCTTATTGTATGGCTCAGAAGAACCCTGGCAAACTGTTCCCCTTCTCGGCAGACCTTTTTCCCAGTAGACACCAGGTTCCAAAGACTCGGAAGCAAAGACGCTCTGAAAAACAGGACTGGTTGCAGAAATTTGGGTCTCAAGGTGACCATTCTAGTAGCCAGAAGTCACAAGTGATGGCTGGGGATGGTCAGAGGCAGGGGGATATGGTCCCTGGAGATTTACCAGACCTATACCTCCCTGATTTTCGCCCGAGCCAAAGGGAAGACCCAGTCCTTGCTAGACAGTATGACAAGGTGGTAAAAATTGATGAGCAGATATTGAATGCACAGGGGGTGATAGTATTCCCCCATTTTGAATTATCAAATGATATCCTGTATAGGGTGAATAGGCAGACACAAACAGGGGAGGTCACCAGACAGATATTGGTTCCCAAAGCGTTTGTTAAATCTGTGTTCACTCTAGCCCATACTGTCCCTTGGGGTGGTCACCTGGGCAGGGATAAAACATTGGACCGTATTTCGTCCCGATTCTATTGGCCAGGGATGCATAGTGATATTTCTAAGTTATGTGCGGCATGTCCGGAGTGCCAGCTAACTAGTCCGAAGGGACAAAAACCAGCCCCTTTGGTTCCTCTACCCTTGGTGTCAGTTCCCTTTGAGAGGATTGGGGTAGACTTGGTAGGACCTTTAGAACCTTCTATGAAAGGACACAGGTTTATTCTTGTAATAGTTGACTATGCAATAAGATATCCTGAGGCGTTCCCCCTGGGAACAGCAATGGCAAACCAAGTAGCCAACAAGTTGTTGAAGCTGTTTTCACAGGTTGGACTTCCCCAGGTTATGTTGACAGACCAAGGTACAATTTTATGACTATACTGATGCAGGATGTCTTAAAATTACTAGAGGTCAAGTCTGCTCGGACATCGGTCTACCATCCACAGACTGACGGATTGGTGGAAAGATTTAACCGAACTCTAAAAGGGATGCTGAGGACAACTTTAATCAGCCCAGTACCTGCTGTGTTGGCCGTGGAGCGGATGCTGTTTGCTGTGAATACTTTGTCTGACCCTGTGACCCAGTGTGGTCTGAATGCTCTCAAACAAAGGCACTTATGTAAGTGGAAAACTTTGTGTTTTTAACAATAATAACAGTACAATACTATTTTGCTTTTCCCCTCTTTTTGTATATGGATTTTCCCCCTCTCAATGTGGTTCTGGAGAACCTGTCTGGAGACATAAGTTGTTAACTTTGAATAACCACAACGCTCTGATTTCACGTTAAACACGTGAGTGCAAATTTTATAGAACTTCCACCATTGAAGCTAATTTGCTGAAGAAGACAATATTGCACTATTTGGTGTTTTTACTCTCTCTTACATGTCCTGATGTGATTTGCGCACCTGTTTCTCCTTTGTTTGCTGATTGAATTTGGTTTGAATTCTACGTCAGGAGCTGCACTCATTAAGGATAGTATATCCTCTGTGTTACCTTTGATCTGTTGTGATATTATTTGCGCTTGATTTTTCCTTGCACATTCACCCAGAATCCATCCCCTGATGAAATCAGTTATCTGATGAAACGAATAGGGCCACATGTGGTGCTGATATCCAGGAGTTGATCCGCAATATACCTGCATTGCTAGGCCGGTGCTAATAGCTGTTACACTGAAGTTACTCCACGCTCGGAACCAAACACACCAGAGTATTTGTTTCCGGAGGAAAGATCTGTTGGGGACTGATATCGCTAGTACCTGCTGGACAGAGGCTCGTGAAAGTCAGTCTGGATGCTTGGAGCAGTGGAAAAAGAACGGAGTTCCAGCTGTCGGATCGGAGCATGAGTATATCTCATAACATGCTTTATTATTAATTTTGTTTGTGAGTTTTAATTTGTGAGCTTTGGGTGCTATTAAATTTGTATTTTTTATACAGTAATGCACTAGGATTGGACGCTTTTTTCTTTTTTCATACATACATACATACAAACATACATACATACATATATATATAAATAAACAACATGTATAGTAGCACCAAACACTGAGTGATAAACAATCCTAGTAAAATACTAGTCAAATAAAGTAATATGTGAATATGCTTGATACACAAATAATTATACTTTGTGCAATTAATAATAAGTGTGAATACCTATGTAGCCAGGTCCCCTCCGGTCCCGCGGAGTAATTGTGTATTCCCTTTACCTCCGCTGACATAGGGGGTTATGCAGGAGGCGTGGGGGTGCTGCTGTGGCGAGCGCATCGACAGGGGCTCCGGGGTGGCTGAATCTGCAGGGCGCCACCATGTTAGGTTGCGTGCGCTCACTCGTGGAGGTTCACGCATGCGTAGAGAGATTCGAGTCAGCCATGGCAGTCGCGCATGCACAGTAATGTTGGCGCACGCGGCTGCAATAGAAAAGGGTTCAGTGGAGAACTACAACTCCCATGCTGCTTAGGGAGATGGCTCCATGTGACCCACGATGGCCAATGAGACTGCTGTTTCCCCTGGAAGGGGAAGAGAGAGATATATTGCATACTAGGAGTGCAGAGGTCAGTGAAGATCTGGACAGAGAGGGAGCAGGTAGGGTCCAAGGAGCTGTGCTCCATTGGGCTAAGCCAGAATTGTCCCCAAGTTCCCAGATAGTCCCCTGAGCCACAGTAGAGGACTTGATATGTGAGTGCTGTAGGGAAAGTCCTCAGATAGGAACCCTTTTCACTGTAGAAATAGTGAGAGAGATGCTGCAGGACATTGCCTGAGGGAAGTGCCGCCTGTTGCAGAGGAACCTACCCAGACTCCTTGATAGAGACTATTTATAGGTTGTACACTCCAGTGGGAGAACCCTCCAGAGGCATCCGCCTGAGGATCCATCCAAGAGAGGAGCATCAAACCGCGCCACAGAACCATGTCGCTGATCTGCAGATTGCTGCTGTTGTCCTGGTCTGGACTGAGACCAGGGAGGTATTAACAAGTGCACCAACGGGCCCCAACACACAGGGAAGTTTGCTATCCCACACACACACTCTTTGGGGAGGAACTTTCTGGGTGGACACTCAGGGGTTAAGGGCCCAGGCACTCCAGTAATTTGGGGTTCTCAACAGTGAGGTGTTATTGTGGGGTGATAATATGCTAGTGCTTTTGTATTTGTTTTGTTATTTAGTTGCACTATGATCTTTTTCTTTTGTCTTTTCTGTTTTTGTCTTACATGTCTGTTTGTCCTTCCATGAGACTTCATTGAAGATCCCCCCCAGGATTCCTCTCCATTCATATTGGACTTTACATTTGGTCAGGTTTTATTATTTCCATTTGGAGGCGCCGGTTTTTTGTTTTTATGGTTCCGGTGAGGGACCACTCCCACTACGCTGGGATCCCTTATTGGTGGAGGCGGTGCACCATGAAATAAGTGTAATAAGTGTATCCCAGGCTCCCAGTGGCGGAGGCTCAGGCTTCCTGGTATCCACACAGGTGAAAGCAGCATGGGTAGTTCGGTACCAAAGGGGGTACAAGGGCTAAATTTGGAGGCGCTGCTGAGATTCAGACCTGGGGTGCCCTATTCTGCAGCTAATTCAGCTAGACAAATTCCAGCATGTTCTCTCCGTCCAAGCAACAGGTCCGCGATTGGGCCTTAGAACTCAATGAGTCACCCCGCCACATAGTCGCGGTGGGGGATGTGCCATTCGACATTAATCCGCAAGACGTCATAACCCAACTTAGACCCCTGCCTGGTTTTGCCCATGCCAGACAGATAGGTCGGACGTGGGGCTCTACTTTCCACTGGTACATCCTCATCCTGGCAACCCGCCATGAGGTCCGTGAAGACGATACTCCTAGAGCCTTACATCTTCCTGGAGCCCTGCCTCCAGGCTGTCCCCTCATCTTTCCTGAATTGTCCTTGCCAGTGGCAATTTCTGCTCCTACACCCTCGTACACAGTGCCCTCTTGTAACGCCTGTATGCCCGCAGACCTGGCCAGTCCCCAGTACTGAGGTGGGTAAGGGTATAACACATACCCACAGCAGTGAGGGCATGCCCGGAGTGTGGTAAGTTGCGTTGCCGGGCCTGGTGAAGAAAGGGTTAACGTTTATACTTGCAGAGTCCGGGGTGCCAAAAGTAGACGGGTAGATGTCCAAGAGCCAAGGGTCAGGGGCAGGAGAAAGCAGCGTAGTGAGATCCAAAGCAGAGTCCAGGTGTAGAGAGGTACACGTAGTAAAGCCAAGCCGAGATCAAACCAGGGAAATCCAAACAGAGGCAGGGTCAGGAACAAGGAGCTGGAACAGAGAGCTAAGCACAAGTTACTTCACACAGGAGCCACAGAGAAGCTATGCTGAGCGATGACGGAGAGGGCAGACTGTGGTTATAAAGGGCGGAGAGCCAATGGTAGCAAGGGGTGGAGCGGAGGCTTGGCTGAGTGTCTGCAGTGATAGGTCCAGGTAAGCAGGAAGGGAGACAGGGGAGAGATACCTGGTAATAGCCTGCAGCCAATGAGGGGAGGAGCCAGTAGCACAGGAGGGCAGGTAAGAGGATCGGGTGCGCGCGCCTTCTGTAAGGCAGCCGTGCGTGCGCCCCGATCGTGTGCGCGCAGATGCGGCGTGTGCCGCGGAGGAACGGCCTGGCGTGGAGGAGGTAAGGTGAAGGAGCGGGGCAACGGGGCAGGGAGCCGCCGTGGGACCTGAGGTGATGGGGACCCGCTGAGAGGCGTGTGTCCCCCGATCCATTACAGAACCCCCCCCCCTTGAGGATCGGACTCTGGACGATCCTCCCAAGGCTTGTGAGGAACTTTCCGACGGAATTGTTTGAGAAGAGATGGAGCGTGGATATGATGACCAGGTACCCATGAGCGTTCCTCTGGGCCATATCCTTTCCAATGAATGAGGAATTGGAGCCTGCCCTTGACCAACACGAATCGAGAATGGACTGAACTTCGTACTCCTGTTGTCCTTGTATGGTGACAGGATTAGGTCTCTGAGGATGGTCTGGAAAGTGTACATTTTGGACAAAGGGTTTCAGGAGGGATACGTGAAACACGGAGGGTATCTTCATGGTGGGAGGAAGCGAAAGTCGATACGCCACCGGGTTAATCTGTTCGAGGACCTTGAAGGGACCCAAAAATCTAGGAGCCAGCTTCTGAGAAGGAGTTTTGAGTTTGATATTTCTTGAGGAGAGCCAAACCCTGTCTCAAGGTTTGAATACAGGCCCCACCTGACGTCGCCGATCTGCTTTCGACTTTTGTTTTTGGATGGACCCTTGCAAGGCTCTTTGAATCTTTTTCCAAGAATTCTGTAGATTGTAGACGTGAGTGTCTGCTGCAGGAACACCAGATGGGAGGGAGGAGAGGGGAAGACTGCTGGGATGATAACCATAGTTAATGAAAAAAGGCGACTCTTGCGTGGACTCGTTCTTCAGTGAATTAATAGCGAACTCTGCCCAGGGTAGTAGGTCCACCCAATTGTCTTGAGATTCTGATACAAAGCATCTGAGATACTGCTCCAAGGTCTGATTCATTCTTTCTGTCTGGCTGTTGGTCTGTGGATGATAACCCGAGGAGAAGAGCTGGGAAATGCCAAGTCTTTGTGAGAACACTCGCCAAAATTTATAGATAAATTGCGTACCTCTGTCAGAAACAATGGAAAGTGGCACACCATGTAACCTGAAAATCTCTTTAGAAAAAGTGTCAGCCAAGGTGGCAGAATTAGGAAGACCCTTGAGGGGTATAAAATGTGTGTGCTTAGAAAACCTGTCCACTACCACGAGGATCGGATTCATCCAGTGAGAATTGGGAAGTTCTACAATAAAGTCCATAGAAATATGCTTCCAAGGCAGCTCCGGAACGGGAAGGGGAAGGAGGAGACCAGAAGGGTTGTATCGGGCGGACTTGCTCTGAGCACATACTGGGCAAGCCCTGGTGAAGTAAAAAATGTCCTTGTTCCTTTTGGACCACCAGAAAGTCCGTTTGATAAGGTCTAGTGTTCTCTTGAAGCCTGGATGCCCTGCAGATCTCGAAGAATGCCCCCACTCAAGGATTTTGTGGGGCGAAAACGTGGAGCAGTGTACAGACGTCCTCCTGGCACCTTAAGTCTCCTAGGAATATGAGCCTGGGCTTTATTGACTTCATCCAGAATATCAAAATTATTAGCAGAAATTATGTGTTTTGCGGGAAGAATCGTCTCAGAAGATTCATTAGATCCTTCCTCCGTAGAGAATTGTCGAGAAAGAGCATCGGCCTTGATATTCTTGGTACCGAGAATATAAGAAATCGTATATTTAAAGAGAGAGAAAAACAATGCCCAACGTGCCTGGCGGGATCCTAGGCAACGAGCCCCCTCAATATATAATACATTTTTGTGATCGGTGAGAATGGCTACTGGCTCCTTGGTACCCTCAAGGAGATGTCTCCATTCCTGCAGAGCTAAATTGATAGCTAAAAGTTCACGGTTCCCGAGATCATAATTTCTCTCGGCAGAAGAGAATTTCCTGGAGAAGAATCCGCATGGGTAGAGTTTTTCTGTGGAGAAGATCTTTGTGAAAGTACTGCCCTAGCTCCCACGTCAGAAGCGTCTACCTCCAGGGTGAAAGGAAGGGTTGTATCCGGATGCCGAAGGATGGGGGCGGAGACAAAAGGCCTTTTGAGGAACTCGAAGGCTTTGATGGCTTCAGAAGACCATTCTGTGGGATCAGCACCTTTCTTGGTCAGGGCCGTAATGGGTAATGCGATAGTGGAGAAATTACGGATGAACTTTCGATAGTAGTTAGCGAAACCAAGGAAACGCTGCACGGCTTTCAGAGAGTTCGGCAGCGGCCAATCCAAAACAGACTTCAACTTTTCAGGATCCATGGTGAACCCCTTATCGGAGATTATGTAGCCAAGGAAGGCTGTGGAAGATTGATGGAAGAGTCATTTCTCCATCTTCGCGTAGAGGCGGTTAGCACGCAGACGTGAGAGGACCACCCTGGTGTGATGAATGTGTTCATTCAGGTTCTTGGAGAATATGAGGATGTCATCTAAGTATACGATGATGAAGATTCCCAGAATGTCCCGGAAGATATCATTCATGAATTCTTGGAAGACAACAGGAGCATTGCAGAGGCCGAACGGCATCACTAGGTATTCATAATGACCAGAACGCGTATTGAATGCAGTTTTCCATTTGTACCATCTCGTATTCAGATGAGGTTATAGGCTCCTCTCAGGTCAAGTTTAGAAAATATAGAGGCTCCCTGGAGCCGATTAAAGAGTTCGGAAATTAGGGGAAGAGGGTACCGATTTTTGACTGTAATCTTGTTAAGCCCACGAAAGTCGATACAGGGTCTCAGAGAGCCATCCTTCTTTTTCACGAAGAAGAAACCGGCCCCAGCGAGGGAGGTGGAATTACGGATAAACCCTTTCTTAAGATTCTCCTGGATGTAGGTCGTCATAGCTTCGGTCTCAGGAACAGACAAGGGATATGATTTAGACTTGGAGAGAATGGTTCCAGGAATTAATTTGATGGGACAGTCGTATGAACGATGAGGGGGTAAAACTTCAGTCTGGGTCTTGTTAAAGACATCCGAGAAATCGTGGTATACCTCAGGCAGGGAGGAAAGAGAAGGAGAAGAGGCGTTGAGACCGGCGAGCACGGTAACTGGAGGAGGAACCATCTTCTCCAAGGTAGAAGCCCTCTGGATAGGTAGTTCGTTGGTCCAATCAATCCAAACGTTGTGAAGCTGGAGCCACGGCAGTCCCAAAATGACCTGGACAGTAGGAGAGTGAAAGACATCGAAGATGATGATTTCAGTATGACCATCCGTGGTGGTCATGGTGAGGAGAATCGATTCCCAAATAATGAAGGCAGGTTGAAGCGGACGGCCGTCGATAGCCTCCAGGCTGATGGGCGAATTCTTCTTGACTAACAGGATACGATTATTGCAGGCATAGTCATGATCCAAAAAGTTGCCACCAGACCCGGAGTCAATGAAGGCTTCAACCTCTACCTTGATATTGGGACCAACGAGAGTTATGGGAAGAAGGATTCTTTTCGGTAGCTCTTTAGGAAAAGAGGGGGAAGGAGAGATTGTCCCCAGTAGAAGCCCCTCTACCTTTACTGGGCGTTCTTGTTTCCCGGTCTCAGATGACAGTGACGTAACTGGTGTTCCTGGGGAACTGCAGTAGTAGCAGAGTCCCTCATCTCGGCGGCGGGTTCTCTCAGCGGCCCGAAGCTGTTGGCTACCGATTTGCATTGGTTCAGGGGCATCCAATGCAGGAAGAGCCGAGGGAGGAGACCTAGGAGAAACAGGCAAAGGAGACAGTAAACGAGGACGCTGGCGCTCGTGGCGTCGCTCTTGGATGCGCTGATCCATCCGGATGCTGAGAGCAATGAGTTCCTCCAGAGATGAAGGACGAACATGGGGTGCGAGGTCATCCTTGAGGGATTCAGACAAACCCTTCCAGTATGCAGCAGCGAGAGCCTCATCGTTCCACTGGGTTTCTGCAGCGATGGTGCGGAACTCCACCGCGTATCTTGCAGCCAGCCTGTGACCCTGGGAAAGACGAAACAAAGAAGAAGCGGCAGTCTCCCTACGTGCCGGCGTGTCAAAGACTAGCTGGAATTCTTGCCGGAACTTGGGATAATCCTGGGTTAGGTCTGGGCAGTGTTCCCAGAGGGGAGAAGCCCAAGCGAGCGCGTCATTTTGAACTGCACGTCACACTGGTTCAAGAATCCCTGGCAAGTAAGGGGGTCTCCGGCATACCGATTAGGAGGTGGAATACGTGGTTCCAAATTGCCCATAGGCAGTGGGGCAGGAGGGGACGGTACAGTTGGAGAATCCCGCAGGGAAAGAGTTGAAAGTTTTTGCGCCACAGCGGTAACTTGGTCACTCAAAAATTGCCAGTGATCCATAGTGACACCTTGGCCCACCTCAGGGGGGTCTGCGTTTGTTGGACTCAGCATAATGTAACGCCTGTATGCCCGCAGACCTGGCCAGTCCCCAGTACTGAGGTGGGTAAGGGTATAACACGCACCCACAGCAGTGAGGGCATGCCCGGAGTGTGGTAAGTTGCGTTGCCGGGCCTGGTGAGGAAAGGGTTAACATTTATACTTGCAGAGTCCGGGATGCCAGAAGTAGACAGGTAGATGTCCAAGAGCCAAGGGTCAGGGGCAGGAGAAAGCAGCGTAGTGAGATCCAAAGCAGAGTCCAGGGGTAGAGAGGTACACGTAGTAAAGCCAAGCCGAGATCAAACCAGGGAAATCCAAACAGAGGCAGGGTCAGGAACAAGGAGCTTGAACAGAGAGCTAAGCACAAGTTACTGCTCACAGGAGCCACAGAGAAGCTATGCTGAGCGACGACAGAGAGGGCAGACTGTGGTTATAAAGGGCGGAGAGCCAATAGTAGCAAGGGGTGGAGCAGAGGCTTGGCTGAGTGGATGCAGTGATAGGTCCAGGTAAGCAGGAAGGGAGACAGGGGAGAGATACCTGGTAATAGACTGCAGCCGATGAGGGGAGGAGCCAGTAGCATGGGAGGGCAGGTAAGAGGATCGGGTGCGCGCGTTTTCTGTAAGGCTGCCGTGCATGCGCCCCAATTGCGTGCACGCAGATGCGGCGTGTGCCGTGGAGGAACGGCCTGGCGTGGAGGAGGTAAGGTGAGGGAGCGGGGCAACGGGGCAGGGAGCCGCCGTGGGACCGGAGGTGACGGGGACCCGCTGAGAGGCGCGTGTCCCCCGATCCATTACACCTCACCAGCAGAAACTCCAAGTTCTTGTTCAAGTATGACGCTTTACTCATGGGGTGTTCACTACTCTATTATGACCTGCTTGCCCAGAGTGATTTTCAGCCCGGAGACCCCGCCGGAAGCCCTTCCACGAACTGAAGCCCTGCGGTCACCTTACTCTCCCACAGAAGGTTGAGCCAGTCTAGAATTCACCCCTACTTCTAGACCTGATTGCCATCCAGTCCTGCCCCCAGGGAATGCAGTAGGAGGGCCAACAATGCCCCAATTAGTGGAAGCTCTAACCATGGCCTCACAGGCGCAAAATTATAGGAAGCTGAAGGCATTTTCAGGGACACATCCTATTCCTGTGGGCGAAGAGGGAATAGAGTCCTGGAGGGAACACACCCTAAAGGTGATTGACGAATGGCCCTGCTCTGAAGCGGTAAGATGTCAGCGGATAATAGAGAGTCTCCGACCTCTGGCCTCCACCATAATCAGTGCGCAGCGCAATCAGGACCCTGAGCTTTCAGCTCATCAGATGGTGGATCTACTAACACAGATCTACGGCAAGGAGGAAGAAGAAAGTGAGCTGTGGTTCAAGTATTATGGCCTTAGACAAAGAGATAGGGAAGACTTGTCTGACTTTCTACAATGAATTCAACTGGTGTTGTGGAAGATGCGATTGCGGGATCTCATCCCCGCCTCAGCGGTGGACGAATACCGACACAAGCAATTTATTAGAGGGGCATCGCCACTCATCACATCGTGATTATGATCAGGTGCTCCCTACTAAAAGGACCCCCACCTACATTCCAGGGCATCTTGGGATTGGTAAAGGGCCATGAAGCGTACACACGGCTACATACGTCCCCGAAGGGCAAAGACTCCTGCAAGGAAGAGACCAAAGAAGTACCAGCGTCCAAAGCCAAGGGAAACAAAAGCGGAAAGGACACACCCACCTTTGCGGTGTCTGGGTCCGCTCCCAGGTCACCTGGCGGTTTGAGTTCTCGCCCAGAGTTTCGCTGCTTCAACTGTGGTGAAACGGGTCATGTCGCAAGGGCCTACCCACACCCCAGAAAACCTCCTACAGGAGCCAAGTCCCTCACTGTACAAGTACAGCCATCACTCACTTCTTTCCCGGCACTACCCGAGGATGGCGAAGAAGATTTGGAGGCCCCCACGAAAGAGACCCTCCAACCAGATGTCTACTACCGAGTAGGAACCATACACTGGCGACACAGTTTATTACACTGCGGCCAGATCCGCAAGCCGGGAGATTTCCCGGCTTGCTAGTGGCCGCCCCTCGGCGTGCCGCGCGTCATAGACGCGCGGTCACGCGTCTTCGGGAGCGTGCGCCCCCTGCACGCGCGTCCAGGGGCTCCCCGAGGGAGCCCTGGTGTCCCGCGATCGCGGGACAGCGGCAGGGGGTTCCGGGGGACCCGGCGGACCCGGCAGCGGTAGGGAGAGCGCCCCGATCGGAGGGCGCTCTTCCGCTGCTTCGGCGCGCGCCCGTCACTCTCGGGCGCGCGCCAGGCTACTGCTGCGGCACAGAACGGGCAAATGCTCGAATAAACTGTGCCGCAGCAGTAACTATAATAGGAGTCGTCGTGGAAGGCATCTATTCCTCAGTATTAATGGACACTGGGTCCCAGGTGACCATTATTTATTGAGCGTTCTACGACCAACACCTCAGCCATCTACCCTTACAGTCGGCCAAAAATATGTAGTTGTGGGGCCTTAGCAAGGAGGATTATCCCATCGACGGGGTAGTAGCCGTGCAGATTCATATATTGCAATTGAACACCAATCGGACTCACCCAATGAGAGTGGAAGCCCTGATCTGCTCCACGGACACCCGAGTGCTCCCATCATATTGGGAACTAATGCTGATGTAGTGAGGTCGGTGATCCGCGCCTATCTCCAGGAGACAGGTGAATTACCCCTGTCTAAACTGCAGCTCCCTCTTCCCTTAAGGATGTGTTTAAAAGTCGCCTCCCAGGAAGAATATGGGGAGATCTTCTATCACGAGAAAGGATTAATATAGATTCCACCAGGGGGAGTGAGGTCAATGACCGCCGTGGTCAAGTACTGGGGGCGAGACGCTACAGACTCATTTCTCTCTGGAGACCACCCTGCGGAAGATCTCAAGAGAGGATACAAGATGGTACCAGAAATAAGGGAATGGACTTCAACTATTCCTGAGAAAATTACGGTATCCATTCAAAACATCTCCAAACATCCGGTGCCGTTTGAATTTGGGCAGACACTGGGCAGGATATACCCGGTCACGACCGTGGAAACTATAGTACATGTAAAGGCTGCTACTGCACAAGAAGTGCCCGAGGGGTTGCAGTTTGGTTTTGGGGACTCGACCCTGTCTGAGGACTGGAAGAAGCGGCTAAGTGTGCAGCTGGAAGAACTCTGAGAAGTGTTCTCTACTAGCGAGATGGATGTGGGCTGTAGCCGTAACACCTAACATACGATCCGTCTGAACGATGCCACTCCATTCTGAGAGCAATCGACACGTATTGCCCCCAGGGATGTGGACGATGTGAGGAATGTCATAAATGAAATGGAAACAGCCGACATAGTGACTGAGTCACGAATTCCTTACGCCTCTCCAATAGTAATAGTAAGAAAGAAGAACGGGTCCGTCCGTCTGTGTGTTGATTATCGACCGCTGAATCAACGTACCATCCACGATCAGTATACGCTACCCTGGATTGAGGAAATCCTCAATGCGCTGTCGGGAAGCCAGTGGTTCAGCGTACTTGACCTGCGCTCAGGCTACTATCATGTCCCCATGGGCTCGGAGGATCAACAAAAAACGGCTTTCATTTGCCCTCTCGGGTTCTACCAGTTCGAATGCCTCAAGGTATTTGTGGTGCTCCTGCGACGTTCCAGAGGCTGATGGAGAAGACGATCGGGGACATGAACCCACGTGAGTGTCTGGTCTACCTGGACATAATCGTGTTTGGAAAGACCCTTGAAGAACACGAGGCCCGTCTCCTGAAGGTGTTGGATAGATTGGTCAAAGAAGGCCTGAAGCTATCCCTGGATAAGTGCTGGTTCTGCTGAACCTCCGTCACCAATGTGGGCCACATAGTGTCCGCAGAAGGAGTGGCCACCGATCCAGCGAAAGTAGAAGCTGTGATTAACTAGCCGAGACCCGACAATGTAATGGAGTTGAGATCCTTCTTATGGTTCTGTGGCTATTACCGTCGATTCGTCGAAGGATATTCTAGCAAAGCCAAAGCTCTCAATAATCTACTCAAGATTTACCCAGAGGAACCTCGGCAGAAAACTACATCTCCAAGAACACCCTTTGGTGATAAATGGACATCCGACTGTGAAAGGGCTTTCATTGGACTGAAGAAAAGATTGACGGAAGCGCCTGTTCTGGCCTATGTTGACCCGAGAAACCCTATGTCTTGCACGTGGATGCTAGTTTCAACAGGCTGGGAGCGGTGCTACATCAGAAGTACCCTGCTGGTCTGCGTCCAATTGCATATGTGAGCCGAAGCTTAACTCCTAGTGAGAAGAACTATCCGGTTCACAAATTGGAATTTCTCGCCCTCAAGTGGGCAGTAGTGGAGAAACTCCATGACTATCTGTATGGGGTCTCCTTTGAAGTAAGAACAGATAGCAACCCGTTGACTTATATACTAACCACCGCCAAACTGGATGCCACTGGTCACAGGTGGATGGCCGCCTTATCCAACTACCAGTATCCAACTACCACAATCATCCTTATCGACGACAATTGTTTCCCCCCAGCATCTGCAACGCCTTGTCTTGCGATCCTTACACGATGATCACGGACACCTTGGGGTGGATAAGACCCTTGGATTAATAAGAGATCGATTCTTCTGGCCTAAAATGCGGGAGTCCATAGAACAACATTGCAAGAAGTGCCTATGGTGTATTCAAAGAAAAACACTGCCCACCCGTGCTGCCCCAATGGGCCATCTCAAAAGCTTTGCCCAATGGACTTAGTCTGCATGGACTTCTTGTGTAGAGAGCCAGACTCAAGAGGCATAGGCAATGTGCTAGTAGTGACAGATCACTATACCCACTATGCACAAGCATTTCCAACCAAAGATCAGAAAGCTACCACAATGACCAAAGTGCTGTGGGAAAATTATTTTGTGCACTATGGTCTGCCAAATCATAAATGTCATAAATGGAACTTTTTCTGGTTGGGCTAAAGTCGTGAGTTGAGTACCTCAGGGATCGGTTCTTTTTAACTTGTTTATTAATGACCTTGAGGTTGGCATCGAGAGCAAAGTCTCCATCTTTGCTGATGATACTAAATTGTGTTAGGTAGTAGAATCATAGCAGGATGTAATTTCTCTTCAGAAGGACTTGGAGAGACTGGAAACGTGGGCAGGTAAATGGCAGATGAGGTTTAATACAGATAAATGTAAGGTTATGAATTTGGGATGGAGAAGCATTTAGGAGTGCTTGTAGACAGCAGGCTTAGCAATAGTGCCCAAAGACATGCAGTAGCTGCAAAGGCAAACAAGATCTTATCTTGCATTAAACGGGCAATGGATGGAAGGGAAGTAAACATAATTATGCCCCTTTACAAAGCATTAGTAAGACCACACCTTAAATATGGAGTACAGTTTTGGGCACCAATCCTAAGAAAATACATTATGGAACTAGAGAGAGTGCAGAGAAGAGCCACCAAATTTATAAATGGGATGGACAATATAACTTATGAGGAGAGGCTAACTAAATTAGATTTATTTACATTAGAAAAGAGGCGTCTAAAAGGGTATATGATAACTATATACAAATATATTCCGGGACAATACAAGGAGCTTTCAAAAAGAACTATTCATACCACGGGCAGTACAAAGGACTGCTTAAGGGACCATCCCTTAAGGTTGGAGGAAAGGAGATTTCACCAGCAACAAAGGAAAAGGTTCTTCACAGTAAGGTCAGTTAAAATGTGGAATTCATTACCCATGGAGACTGTGATGGCAGATACAATAGATTTGTTAAAAAAAGGTTTGAAATCATTTTTAGAAAGGAAAGGTATACAGGGATATACCAAATAAGTATACATGGGAAGGATGATGATCCAGGGAGAAATCCGATTGCGCCAATTCTTGGAGTCAGGAAGGAATTTATTTTCCCCCTTATGAGATATCATTGGATGATATGACTCTGGTTTTTTTTGTTTGCCTTCCTCTGTATCAATAAGTAAGTATAGATATGGGATAAAGTATCTGTGTCTAAATTTAGCATAGTTTGAACTTGATGGACGTACGTCTTTTTTCAACCTCATCTACTATTTAACTATGTAACTATATGTAAGGGCCTCAAGCACTAAGCGCCGAAAAAGTGCAATCGCCAAGTGTTCCCTATTGGCATGATTTTACCGATTTTTCCTCGCCGTATACAATAAGTGCCGAATCCCTGCCGAATCAAGCTGAAAACACTTGTTCCCACTATACTGGAAATCCTCCCAGGGGAGGTGTAGATGCCGCACAGCCGTGGAGTAAGAACTTCAGAGAAGGCTGATCAGTGATTCATAAAAAACTTTAATGAAACAAAGTGCAAACGGATCCTCTTGACGCGTTTCGGCCCGTCAGGCCTTTGTCAAAAGAGTGATCCGTTTGTAACAGCATGATATATATATAGCCAGTGCAAGTTACAACACCTGTGAACAAGCCCCAAACAAATGGGTAACAGGTGTAACCCCTAACACAGCAAATAATAATCATCAAATTAAAAACAGTGCTGTAATAAAATTGACCAATCTTATCATTGGATAGGAAAACATATACAGATAATTAAACATAATATGCTAAACCAAAATCTCTGATGAATTGGTCAAAAAGACTAAAAATATGTGAGTTAAAAGAAAAGAAAATGCACAAATGTAAATAAAGTTTATAATGAAATACAACATTGATTCTATGAAGTCTACCGGACTAGCAAGATAAAGTTTCACCAAAGATAGTAGAAAGAGCTATCAGTCACAAATCACTTGATATTAAATCTGTGTGTAATAATGCTTTAAATGATAAAACAATAAAGAAACAGCATATGATAAAGCATGTTGGACCATGTGAAAAAAAGAAGTGAAGCAAGAAATTAAGAGGAACAGTGGGGGAAAAGGGGGAGTGAGAAGGGGACAAAGAGAAAGCGTGAAGAAAAAAAAAAAAAGAAAAAAAAAGAAAAGGGAAGAAAAAGGAAGAAAAGAAGGGGAAAGAGAGACAGGACCGGGCGGGGGGAAGAAGAAGAGAGGGGAGAGAGAGCGGAAAGAGAGGGTGAAAAACAGAGAAAGGGGGGTGGGGAGAGAAGGGAGGGGGGGGAAAGAGGAGAGGGGGGCAGAAGAAAGATATGGGGGAAAGAACAAGGAGGAAAGAGAAAAACAATGCTATACACATTGGTTGTTAACAGATAACTCTTGCATACCCTTCCAAGATATAGTATTAATTCCTTGAATGATTATACCTAATAGATTGTGTAGTCACTTTTTGAATATCAATTAGACTAACTCCTGTGATCCTTATGTATTTTGCACATTGTGATAGATGTGACATTATGTATTAAAGTATGTAATGCATTGTTCACTTATAGATCATGTGATGTGATATAAGCACCTAATGTACTATTAATTTGTGAAATAAGTGATGTAAATGAAATGTCATTCTCCATTCAATTTCTAATATTTAATATTGAACTATAAATCTAAATTGACATATATATATATAGGAAGTTGCTATCAATATTAGCTATTTTGTATATTATCTGCCACTGCAGTTTTACTTAAGGGGACTTCACACACACATATATATATATATATATATATATATATGTGAAGTCCCCTTAAGTAAAACTGCAGTGGCAGATAATATACAAAATAGCTAATATTGATAGCAACTTCCTTATTATCTCTTTATTATAGAATTGAGCAATTTGAGCACAGATATTTGTTTTAATGTTGGTGCATATTAAATATTGCTATAAACTATGGCTGTATTGTGAATCCCATTCTTAGAAGTCTAAGTGAAAATATAAGCACCTCTCTTCCATAAGAAATGCTGACTGACAACAGCTACTGCTAGTACCACTTCTATAACTAATCTTTGCAGTATTACCTCTGCATACTCACCTGAATCAATTAATCCCAATTAGTTAGATCCTACTCTAGGTATTATTATCTCATATAACATATAGTATATATATACCAAGTGTTTTAGAAAATCATCATAAATCTATGAGAATTATGTTTCATAATTAAGTTAATAATGTTAAATGAATTTTCATGATGTGATCCAGTTGTAACTTAGTTCCGATTATATATATATGATTATTAACCATAGCGCTGAGATAATTGTTTAGATCGATTGTTTAATTAGACAGGATAGGGTATATGGCAAGTGGATCATCAGGAAGCGCATACCATGTGGGAACATATAAAAGAAAATGCTTTTGGTGCAATATTGTGCAAACAGTGGTGGAGTAAAGTTGCTAGCACAGAATGTATACACAGAATACTCACAAACGTGAGATGGGATGAAGGCACATAAAGGTATCTTTAAGAGCTGGTGTCAATCTGTGGAGTATGGTGTTGCCAGAATAGTGTGGTTCCCAGCTGACCTTAGGACAGGAAAACACTGGACATAGCGTAGACCGTATAACAATTTAATAAAAGAAGTAGTTAAAACTAAGAAAAAGTTCCTACTGAGGACAAATTCAATGCATTTGATTAGAAATTCTACTTGAGTAGTGGGAATATTTCCCTCTTTTTCCAAAAACAACTTAGCGGCTCTGCACCCATCCCCATGTCTGATGGATGTGTACAGAGCCGTCACATCTGTAGTGACCAATATGAAGTTCTTTCCCCATTGGATATCCCTCAGCAGTAGGATCACATCGGTGGTATCTTTCAAATAAGATTTTTGTTCATATTCCTCCAATATTCCCCGTCCTCTACCATCCTCCAGAAGGGACTGCAATTCTTTTTTAAATTCAGCTGTGGGATTGCTACTAAGTTTACGATATGTACTATTGTCCCCTAGGATCCTATTAGCCTCCCTAATATAATAATTATGGTCCATGATGACCACACCCCCTCCTTTGTCTGCCGGCTTTATTATAATTGTCTACCAGCATCTCCCAGTAAATCAATCAACTACTAATAGGAGGGTGTATATATATCATTTACATCTCTCACAACGTCACTCCTGAGGACGCCAAGAACGGTGAAACGCGTAGAGTGACGCTGTCTCTATCCACCGGAACCCTCGGATGCCGATGACGTCACTTCCGGTTGCTGATACGCACTCGTGACACGCACAGCAGAGAAGGAGGGAGACCCGAGAGAGAGGCCCCATCCGGTGGCAGCATCGAGCGCTATTTGCAGAGATCATTGAGATCTAAAATGCTGTTTTTAATTTTTCAACATGTGAGTAGATTGGATTTTAACTACTTCTTTTATTAAATTGTTATACGGTCTACGCTATGTCCAATGTTTTCCTGTCCTAAGGTCAGCTGGGAACCACACTATTCTGGCAACACCATACTCCACAGATTGACACCAGCTCTTAAAGATACCTTTATGTGCCTTCATCCCACCTCACGTTTGTGAGTATTCTGTGTATACATTCTGTGCTAGCAACTTTACTCCACCACTGTTTGCACAATATTGCACCAAAAGCATTTTCTTTTATATGTTCCCACATGGTATGCGCTTCCTGATGATCCACTTGCCACTTTCTATGAGGATTGAGAAAGAAATCCTACACCAGGTCACAGCTGCAATCAACCATTGTGTTTGTCTAAGTATCACCATTATCACTATTGTATTGATTATATCACTGTTATTGTAAATGTATATGAGCGCCAGATTTGGTTAAACACTTCACACACACTAGGATAGGGTATATATAGACATCTATTAACCCCACAACTCACACACTCCTGACGAAGCCATACACAGCTTTCAAGGGCTGGGCGAAACGCGTTGAGTGGTGTTTTGGACCAGTGAGGGATCCGTAGCTGCACCGTCCACTGAGCTGTGACGTCACACGCACCGGAGGACACACAGAGATTGGAATCTCAAGTTGCAGGCGAAGGAGATCCGGAGCCAGAGAGGAGGCGGTGAGAGCTGCGGAGTACCCACTTCATTCACTTTTATTGTGATAAATGCGAATTTTATACTAGCACATTGTCAGTGCACATTTTATATGTTTATTTTTTTTTTTTTATAACTCTCATTTTTATTTGGTATTACAGAGCATACATAATATCACCACCTATTGGCGTACGTTACAGAATACACAATTTTGTCATCAAAACAGTGACACGTAGACAAGACATGAGACAGACGTAACAAACCACACGTAAACCACATCACTAAGACGGACAGGACAAACTAGACTGGGCTGAGACACATTAGGGTGGGTGGGGGTGGGGGGCACCTGTAGCTGCTGCCTCGGAGCAGAGGATCTGTTATTAGCTCTATCTGTACGCTAGGGTGTGTTGTGGATATCCCAGTGGTTCCATGTTCTCCGTCGCTATGTCATCATCCCGTCTGGTCTGCTCTGTCCAAGGAGAACGCATTTATCTATATTAGTGCAAAATTGTGGCGGCGTCCACCCCCGGGATGTCTGTTTGGGCCAGCCATGGGGCCCATACGTTTAGAAATTTGGAGCCAGAGTCGTTGATCCAACTCGTCAACTGTTCCATCTGGCAGACATGCCAAATTCTGTTCCTGATTTTGGCTATAGTGGGTAATTCCTGTTGTCTCCATACTGCTGCGATCTCACACCTCGTGGCGGTTGCGAAATGTGCAACCAATTTGAGTGTCGCGTTAGACACGTCCTGAGGCCGTCTGCCCACGAGGAACAGCCACGGGTCCAGGGGGACCTCCAAGTTGAGGATTCTTTCTAGCCAATCCCTAATAGATTCCCAAATCGGGACCACTTTCGGGCAAGACCACAGCATATGTTTTAAATCAGCCGTTTCCCCACACTGTTTTGGGCAGAGTGGGGAATAGCCCTTGATAAATTTAGATAATTTCAATGGGGTATGGTACCACCGCATTAGGACTTTATATGCGTTCTCCTTCAACGTGGCACAGATTGAGCTTTTGGCAGCTGCCTGTAATATCTGATCCCATTCCTCATCCTCTAGTGTCTCCCCTAAATCTGTCTCCCACTGTCGCATGTATTTCAGTCGGGGGGCGTCGGGAGTCTTCGGACAGACTACCTCCCTGTACATTCGAGAAGTTAGTCCTCTTGTGTCTGTCTCTCTGGAACACAGCTGTTCGAAATTAGTTCATGCTGGGCGAACCGGAAATTTATTATAAAAAGCCCTGACCTGGAGGAATCTAAATAATTCTGTGTTGGGTAGCTTTTTCTCATCCTTAATCATATCGAACGTCTTGATATATTTACGTCCTTCCAGGTCCTTTAATCGTAAGTACCCCGCTTGCGTCCATTTTACAAATTTGTCACCTAACAGCCCTTGAGCAAAATCCGGATTTCCCACCAGGGGGGTCATCAACGACTGTTGTGTGGTCAATTTAGCTTTAAATTTAGATGACTCCCAGACCGCTAGCGAGTTCGCAATTGCACAGAGTGGCATCCCTATTGATTTCTTGCACTGTTTTGGAAGCCAAATCAGATCGTGCAGTTTTACTGGCGCGCAGCATTCTGTTTCTAGGGCCACCCATCTTCTATTTGCTGGGTTCGAGTGCCACTGGACAATTTGGCATAATTGTGCCGCCTTGTGGTATGCCAACAAGCAAGGTACCGCTAACCCTCCTCTTGTTACTGGTTTTGTCAGTATGCTTGTCGCAATTCGTGGGCTTTTTTTATTCCAAATAAATTGAATAAGCGAGCCTGCAGCGTGAGGACCTCAGTCCTAACAAGAGGTATCGGGAGTGCTTGAAACAGATATAATAGTTTAGGCAGCAGGTTCATTTTGACACTGTTGATCCGCCCAAACCACGATATGCCATAGCCCGCCCAAACCCTGAGATCTTCCTGCAGTTTCTTCATTATTCTGGGGAAATTTGCTTTATATAGTGTATTGTAGTCCTTTGTGATATATACCCCTAAATATTTGATAGCGGAGGGTTGCCATTTAAAATTGAAGTTGAGCTCTATCAGTTTTTCGACCGGCTTGGGTAGATTGATGTTAAGCGCTTCCGACTTGGCCTGGTTAATTTTAAACCCCGACACCAAGCTGAAAGTTCCCAAGATCGCAAAGACGTTGGGCAAGGAGGTGAGGGGTTTTGACAGTGTCAAGATTACATCGTCTGCGTATAGCGCTACTTTATGATGCTGCTCCCCTATATCTATCCCTGTTATATCTGGGCTTGCTCTGATATGAGCCGCTAACGGTTCTATGCAGAGGGCAAATATTAACAGTGAAAGTGGGCAACCTTGTCTTGTCCCGCTACGGATGTTGAATATCTCCGAGGGGAACCCTTGGTGTCGCACCCTTGCAGTGGGACCATTGTAAAGGGCTAGTATTGCCTCTAGGAGGCGCCCCCCGAACCCAAACGCCCCCAGCGTCTCCCTGAGGAAGGGCCAGTCAATCCTATCAAAGGCCATTTCGGCGTCCAGACTCAACAACATAGACGGGATATTTTTCTTTTTTGCCAAATCAATCAAATCTACAATCTGCCTAGTATTGTCTGCCGCCTGCCTGCCCTCAATAAAGCCTACTTGATCCGGGTGAATCAACCCCGGAAGGACAATGCCCACCCTGTTAGCTAACAATTTTGAGAAGATTTTAGTGTCCAAATTGATCAGGGATATTGGCCGGTAGCTCTTGACGTCTGCCGGGTCCTTACCGGGTTTGTGGATCACAGAGATAGACGCCTGGAGCATCTGCGCCGGGAGGGGCTCTCCTGCTAGAATCCCATTAAATAGGGACAACAAGTGGGGAGCCAGAATCTTGACAAATTTCTTATAATATAAATTTGAAAATCCGTCTGGACCAGGGGCTTTAGCGGGTTTAAGGGACTTCATTACCTCCGTTACTTCCTCAAGGGTGAAGTCGCCCTGGAGTGCCTCCCTCTCCTCTCTGCTCAAGGTAGGTAGATTTGCCTCATTTAGGAATTTGTTCAAAGTTGCTGCGGTCTTTTGTGTGTGACTGACCTTATCTCCGTCGTATAGTGTGGCTTAATAATTCTTAAACACCTCCACTATTTGTCGAGGATCGGAGGTAAGGTCCCCCCCCTGAGATTTGATGGATGCTATACGGTAATTTGGAAGCTTGTTTCGGAGCTTATTGGCTAATAAGGTATCTGGCTTGTTGGCTTTCTCATAGAATCTGCGCTTTGACCATGCCAACTCCTTCTCGGCCTGAGAGGTCAGGACCAGGTTAAGTTTAATTTTAGTGTCGCTCAGTTCTTTCCAAACCAAATTATCCTTGTGCGTTTTGTGTTGAGCAGTGAGATGTGCCAATTTCTCACGTAGCTCTTTTACTTTCGCCTCTTTTGCTCTCTTTCTTTTTCCTGCTATGGTCATCAACACCCCTCTCATGGTAGCCTTATGAGCCTCCCATAGGGTGGATTGAGCCGACACACTGCCTTTATTGTCCTTAATATATTCTTGGATTCGCTCACCAATCTCTTTTGCAGTTACGGGGCATTTAAGGAGGAGTTCGTTGAGCTTCCAGTTTGCTCCAGGTCTGTCTAAGGCGTCTAATGTGCACCGCAGCTCTACCGGTGCATGGTCGGACCATGAGATTCCATGGATCTTTGTGTGCCCTACCACTGGGACCACTCTATTGGATACCAGGAGGTAATCTATCCGACTGTAGCGATTGTGTGGGTGGGAATAAAAGGTATATTCCCGTGCATTAGGATGTTGTTCCTGCCAGATATCAATTAGCTGACAGTCTTGCATACCCTTATGTATGGTTAGTACGTCCTGTTTGTGGGATGGGTTAGGTCTCGTACATCTGTCCAGGTCAGAGTCTAGTGTGCGGTTAAGATCGCCTGCTATGAAGATATGTCCCTTCGCGACAGTGTGTAGTTTATTAAAGAACTGTGTAAAGAATGTAGCGCTCGTCTCGCATGGGGAGTAGACTGACGCTAATGTCAGAGGTTGACTTTGTACCATCCCCGTAAGGATGATATAACGACCTTCCGGGTCCGCATATTGTTAATTTATATCTAACGCTAGTTTATTGTGTACTAAGATAGCCACTCCTCTTTTCTTTGCCTTGTTAGAGGCCAGATAAAAAGTTCTGTAGTTTTTGTCTAGATATTTCGGGTGATTGGAGTGTGAAAAGTGGGTTTCTTGTAGAAAAAGTATATCGGCTTTCAGGCGGCTATACTCTTTAAATGCGATTCTACGTTTAACCGGGCTGTTAAACCCTTTGACATTGTGTGTAATCATTATTAGCTTGATATAGACAAGGGAATGAACCCAAAAGCTGATGCTACCAGAGTCAAGTATATAAGGGGTTAATGGGAATAATCCATAGTCCGCTGTACCGAAGATGGCTCCTCACCATTGACATGAATGATAAGTCATATAAGAATAATATGAGGATAATGTAACTCACCCGTGGCGGGGGGCCCGTTTTGCAGTGTGGGGCTGGGTCCAGGAATGTGAAGTATCCAGAAACACCGCACTCCTGTGTCCCTTGTGCCGTTAGCTGCTGCCCTTACCCGCCCGGTGTTTGTTGAATCCTCGGGAAGTTGCTGAGTACGTTGAGCTGTGTATCCCGCTGGAACGTCTCCCCTGGCGTCTTTCCTATGACGAGGGAGCTTGCGGTGGCGTCCTAGGTGTTTTTCCGCGCCAACCCAGCTTCCCTGTGGATACCAGCTGATTCCAAATCAGCGCACGCTGTTTCCCTCAGAGAGGAGGAGCCGCTGGTGCGTCCTTGCAATCACTGCGCTCCGGCGTGCCGATGGTTGGGGGGTATGACGTCAGCGCTGTCGGGATGTATCGTGGTGAGGAGTCTGCGTGCACCAGCCGATTAAATGTAGATAAATAGTTGGGTGGAGGCGGTCACAGCACTTGGAGTCCAGTCAAAGGATGAAGATAAAATCAGCTTTATTAGAACATGCTGTACATCGCAGATAACATACTCTGACGCGTTTCGTCTCTGTCCGAGACTTTTTCAAAGAGTAATTTGCCGTTATCACACAGGTTCCCTAAATAGGTCCCAAACAAATGTGATTGGATGTTCTAAATGTGAATATATGGAACCCAATCAGCCTGATGGGCTGATGACCTTTGATGGGACCCATACAAGGAGTCTGTGCGAGAAAATACAATACATGCAGATAAAATATATATATAATAAAGGAAAAAATCATATATATTTTAAAACACATAACATACATTTTAAAAGAAAAAGAAAAAGAAAAAGGCGATCACTGCGATGTAAAGCATGATATAATGAAATAATTGAATGTTACAAATATGGAGTTTAGAATGTGAAGGGATGTGAATTCTTTAAATAAATATATATATAAAGGAATTGTATAAATTGATATATATTTCTTCAAAAAAATAATAATAAATAAAGTCATGGTGATGCTGATAATAATCATCATATAAATCTATAATTATAAGTACAATAATAGACAATACTCAATTGTGCAACAATGTTGATATTAAATAGTTATATAATATTTGTTGATGATGACTATACAATTAATTAAACAAATGGAACAATAAAACATATGGAGTCAAAGAGTTATAAATATAGAGAAGGGTTGATGCACTGGAATACACCCTCCCTACCCCCACTCACATGGGTATCACAGGAAGTGTTTAAGCTCCCAATCCGTGTTGATCCCATGTGGGTGGAGAGTACTGAGGGTGTATCCAATACATCTCCTGTTTGTTTAATGTGTTCTCTCTATTACCCCCCCTGGGGTGAGAATGAACATGCTCAATGGCTGCAAAAGAAAAATTAGCGATGCCTCCTTTGAGGCATCTCGTAAAGTGTCTTGATACCGGATGAAGTAAGTCGCCTTTTCTGATTAGGCGTACATGTTCCGCTATCCTTGTCTTGAGGGGCCTGATGGTACGACCCACATATCTTGATCCGCATTTGCAAAATTCTTCATTACTCATCCTTGTCTGCAGAAGAGGTGTGCTCCATTGGCGAGGTCATCTGGGCCGTTCGTTGGTCCGCATACTCCAACTGCTTCTGGGGATCTGTAGTTCTCCATCTTCCTGTAGTTTGGTGCACTATGGGGGGGAAGATACATGAGGGAGGGGGGGAACATCCATACAGACATAAACAACACATATAAACAGTGGTCTCAGAGTCTCGGTACCAGTACCCCGGCTGTGAGACCATCGCCCTTGGGTACTCAGTGTAGGCGGCCAGGTACTCCCTCTCCCCCTGCCCCCCTCCCTCCCTCACTGGAATCCCCTCCCAAGGGACTTTGCCGGTCATTGGGGTTGATGTCCTTTCCCGCTCCGGCTATCGGTCCATGCAGGAACAAAAGCAGGCTCGAACCCCGCTATCCGGCCTCCCTCCTATAAAATCTTCAAACAACAACTAGCAAACAATGCTTTCCTATGATCATTCCTTTGCCCTACGTACTCCCCTTTACGGTAACCTACCTCTCCCCCCTGTAATACATTATCCTTGTACCCCTAATTGGAGCTAATAATCACGCCTCTGTGTCTCTGTGTGGCGCCTCCGGCCTTTGCTTGGTCTGGTCCTATATATCCCTCCACTTTCAGTGGCTGTTGACCTCAATGAGCGGGACCCCCGCATATAGAGACGAACTGCATCTGGTTAGTTGACTGCATCGGAATCAAGTGTATTTTGTTTACCTGAGGCTTTTTGATCTCTTTCCTATTCTCACTCTCTCCCATCTACCTTCCCGCGAGTGCATTACCTTCTCACCTCTGACTTTCTCCTATTTAATCTCTTCCCCTTCCCTTATCTCTCTCCAGTACTTCCATAAATCCTTCTCTTAAGCTAACGTACTCTTACCTTCCAATATATCACTTCCCCCTCCTTTCGCAGAAACCTACTTACTCCTCTCTGCTTCTCCTCCCTACTCCTCCCCTCTCTGATCCCTCCTCCAACTCATCTACCTACTGCTCCTCTCATCCTAACCACTTGCCCTGAACACCTACTTAACCTACTTACCCCATCCTGTCTCGCCCTATTACCCTTCCCCCTCCTTCCTTCTCACCTCACTTTCCCACTTTCACTTTCCCTCCCCTCCTCTGTATTACCCCCCCTATCTGCGCTACCCATGCCCTTCTTATCTGCCTCTCCGGCTTTCCGATCTCTCACCCCTCTACCCCCCTTAGCTCCGCAATACATCAAGACCACAACAATTTCTTTTAATGTCCTCCGGTGCAGTCGAGCCCTGCGCCATGCTCCGTCGCCTTCTCCTTCCGGCCTGTGTGTAGGTGTCCGGGGTCTCTTCCTCTCGGTGGCCGCTCCCTCAGTCGCTGGCGCTGTTGCATCCGGCTCTTTAAAATGACGTCACCGCCAGGGTTTCCTCTGCTCCGCGCCACCTCCAAGATGGCCGCTCCGGGTCCCGCCCCTTCCGGTGACGTATTTCCTCCGGACGCCATCTTGGATTTGAAGACCCGCCAAGGCAGACGCATCTTCTGCATGGCCTCCCGCTCACCTCGATCCTCCCGCCTTCCTGGTTCTGCGTTCCACGCCGTCTGTGCTGTCTCCGCCATCTTGAGAGCCATGCCACCGCCACGAGGTGAGTCCAAAAGATTTTTTAACAGGCGCCTGACGTCCCGGGCATGCAACATCCACCGGCTCTGTCAACTTTATTAGAATTCAAACTGTGGTGGAACATAGTAATTATACGTTTCTTCCTCCGAGAGTGGCCCCTTCATCAGCTGTGCTTCCGACCGTGGTCCAGGATGGGCCCGGGGCCGGTTCTTCCGTCTCGGAGCCCGTGGGGGTCAGCCGCAGCCCCAGCTTCTTCAGAAATGCCTCACCTTCTCCAGGGGCTTTCATGCTGATTGGGCGTCAATTTTTAATCACCATCAGCCCGAAGGGAAATAGCCAACGGTAGCGGATGGCCTTATCCCTGAGGCATTTAGTTATGGGCCACAGCTCTCTTCTCCGGGCTAATGTAATTGGGGCAATGTCCTGGAATACTGCAATTTTGATGCCCTCAAATTCTCTCAGGGGTGCATTCCTTGCGTGCTGCAGCACCGCTTCCCTGGTCTTATAGTGATGGAGCCGCACTATAATGTCCCGCGGTCGTTCTGTTGGTTGTGGCTTTGACCGGAGCGCCCGATGGCATCTATCCATTCCCAGTTTATCTTGCGGGGAATCCGGGCACATATGGGCGAGCCACCGCGCCACGAACTCCTCACAGTCTCCCACAGTCTCTGGGACGCCCCGTAGGCGGACATTGTTGCGCCGGTCGCGGTTTTCTGTGTCTTCTTGTCTGTCTTTTAATTCGTTAGTTTGCGCCTGCAGGTCCGCTGTCTTTTTTGTATTGCGCAGGCCAACCTTGGCGTTAGCATCCACCCTCACTTCAAGCTCCTGCGTTCTTGCCCCCAGGCTCCCTACCTCCTTTCCCAGGGCTCTAATTTCAGACTGCAATATGGATTTTAAGTCTGTATATAGTCTTTCAAAATCGCAGCGTCTTACCGGCAGAAGACCCTGATCCTCCCCTGTATCCCCCTCCTCCTCTGATTCTGATCCAGTGCGGGAGGTGGGTGCCATTGCTGCCGTGGCTCTGCTCGGTTTAGCTCCGCCAAAATACTCTGGGAGCCCCTTTTTTTTAGGGGTTTTAGCTATCTTTTTTGACATCCTGGATGTTTAGTTAGTATAAGGTGGTGTTTTTATTCAAGTCTTGCCAGTTTTGTTGTTCGTTTTTTTAGAAAAACAGGGAGTGAGGCACAGAGCTCTCAGTTCAAGCTTCCATGCTCCTTGCTTCCCAGCATGCACCACATATGTCTATTTTTTATAAAGTTTATTACATGACAGATTGCGCTATGTAGTGCTGTGTTTCTCCTCTATATATACCATTGTCACACTAACGAGACGAGCCTGGAGGGAATCCCAAACAATACATCATCCTTTATGGGTGGCAGCCCTATCTGCTAACTGCGCATATACCACAAACATCTTGTGAGTAGATTGACCAATTGAGCCAAGATTTCATCATTCAGACCAATCACTTAATCTCAACGTCTGCACTTAAATTTGCACTGTTTGTTTCCTTTTTCCCCATATATGCTCCTCCTGGACTGTCTGAACTAGATCTTAAATGTAAGGCAGGAGGTATTTTTTTTTTAATTCCAAGCAGGAATTACTTGGACATCCAGCTGTGATATGGGTGAATGAGCTTCGGTATTTTTATGACCAAGCCTCAAAGGGCTGTAGTTATTTTTATGGCAGAGCCTCAAAGGGCTCTCACAGATTTAGAGTCCCCCTGTGTAGAAGAGTGTCAATTATGAAAAGACCCAGAGACCCATAATGTATACAATACTGGCATACTGATGCACAGCAGATGTCAGGCTAGTGACACCTTTGAGTCAGAGACCAGACACAGTGGCCCCAAGTTATGGGTGTAGCCCAGGTATGCTAAGTGGCCTGGGCATCAACCTGACCCATGCGCCCTGCCCACCGGACAGCCCTTTTGACCGGTCTTATGAATTGTGGGTCACTTGGCTATTCGTGGGTTTTTTTTGTTCCCACGAGGGGATTGGATCCACATGTTAAAGATAGCTTTGGGCAGTCTATAACTGTGGCACCTCAAGGATCCCCAGTGTGATTCCTGAATTTTAATCCATGATGTAAAGATGGAAGACTTTGTTCCAGTACAGCAGCAACCAGTCCAGGAGTAAAGGGGTTAATAACCACATTACCACAGGACTTTTAAAACCAAGGCTGCATTTCTTGCGCTTGCAAGCAGAGGACAATTTCTTTTGTTTCAAAGGACAATTTATTTCATTCCCTGATTCCCGTAAGTGTTGTTTTCAAGTGTATTCTGTAGATGTCGTGTGTTTGTCTATTAAGGAAATAAATCACCCAGAAATATAAATGTGTTGATAAAAGTTGGTGTCATCGTGACAAGCTTTTAAAAAACTGGTGGCAGCTGGTGGGATATTGATTGAACTTATATTGCAGTTTCCTGCAGACTCTGTAATATAGTGAGGACCTTGTAGCTTGCGTGCTCTTCAGAAAAGTAGCAACTGACACACACTTCTAAAGAGCACGAGAGACTTCACTGTTCCCTTCACCCATACCCCGAAGGCAACATGAGCGATCGCTCAGGAAGGTTCAGGTCATGGACCAGAGAGAAAGTCGTGGAGAGATGTGCGGGGTATGGCTTACCGACAGATCGGCGGTCGAATGCACAACTGGAGGAGGATTTGGAGCATCATGAGGACCGCAGGGTCCTACCAGAGGGGAAAGTCCCCGTAGCTGCTGTGTTGGCTGACGCTATTCAGCCCGGAGTGCATGAGGTCTCTCCAGCTCCGGGGCTGCAAGGACATGAGGAGAGTGCTAGTGACCCCCCGGTCGTGGGTGGCTTGGCACCAGGGGTTGCAGATGAGGTAGCAGCTGCGGCTGCCGAGTGTGCCGTCCCTGGGCTCACTGCACTTCTGGCTACATGGGGAACGGGTGTTAGCACTGCGGAGCGGGTACAGCTCGTGACAGCAGTGCTCGGAAGAGCCCACAACTTCTACCTTGCAAACGTGGAACAAGGTCTTTCCCGGGCAAATCATCACAGCTTCAGCAAGTTCGTGGATGGCACAGATGACCTCGATGCGTTCCTGAATGACTTCGAGACGCAGTGTTCCCGGTTCCGAATTCCAAGAAGGGACTGGGTGGTTAGACTGCGACCACTGTTATCTGGCAAAGCCAAATGGACTGTGATGGGTATTCCATGCGTGGATGCCGATGAGTACGGTCATGTGAAAAGCAAGCTGCTAACCCAGTAAACCCTGACCCCAGAATCTTACAGGGGAAAGTTCCGGACGAGGGTAGTACTCCCCAGAGAGTCATACAGCACATATGCCAGTAGGATGACTTTGCACGGGACTCAGTGGGTGGAGGGGAATGGGGTTACAACATTCCATTCCCTGCTGGACTTTTTCTTTCAAGAGCAGCTGCTGCAGCAGCTTCCCACAGATGTGAGGGGATGGGTCTATGACCATAAACCTCAGACCTATGAGGATGCAGCGAGAATGGCAGATGAGTATGTGGCCAGCCGAGTTGCAATGAAGGACCCTGTAGCACCCAAAGTAGCGGGCCGTGCGGCCCAAGGCGCTAAGACTACCCCTCCGTGGACACACCAGCCTGCGGCTGCAAACAGCTCATCCAAGGCTGCAGAGTTCAAGCATGAGAGGCGGTGTTATTCATGCAATAAAGTTGGACATCTCAGGCCAGATTTTCCGGACCGGGACCGGTCCAAGGGACCCCATCAGGGGCAACGCTCACCAGCTGCGAGGCCGGTCGCCCGTGTGCGACTGGCACACACAGAGGAGCCAAGTAAAGCCATGGAACCAGCCCACAGAGGGATGCCCAGTGAAGAGACTGCACTTGCCACCTCAGGACCAGCAGTGGAGAGCGGGGGACATCAGGTTGCTCTAGTCGGGATGCAGCCCAACGATGTCCGGCAGAAGCATCTGCGGAAGGTGACCATCGGAGACCGGCAGGCGGACGGCTTGCTAGACTCCAGTGCCACCGTGACTCTGGTTCACCCTCATATGGTGCGGCCAGAGGATTTGCTCCCGGGCACCGGGATGCAAGTGACCACGCCAGACGGAGGACCACGGTCACTCCAGGTTGCCCGGGTCTTTTTGGACTGGGGTGCCGGATGTGGCATGAGGGAGGTGGGGTTTTTTCCTGGGTTAGATGCTGAGGTCTTGCTGGGTAATGACCTAGGACAAGTTACCTGTGTTTTTACCACTGAGCTGGCGCCTGTTGCAGCGATCACCAGGAGCCAGTCAGCAAGGATCGCAGCAGAACCAGCCCCTGTCCCCCTGCATTTGGGACCTACAGTTCCAGTAGTCTCTGCAGAGACAAGACAGGTAAGCCAAACTCAGTCGCTTTCTGACACTGACTTACTGTTCCCTGTACCTGTTCCCTGTCCCCCTGACTCAGATGTGACCGGGGGGTGGCCAGAGTTAGGTGCCCAGTTTAGGGATGCGGTGCGATCTGATCCCATCTTTGAGGGCACGAGACTGCGGGTGTCCAAGTCTAAGCCGAGCAAGGGGTCTGATTACTTCTTGTGGCACCGCGGGCTCCTATACATAGAGCAAGGGACCACCAGGTTAGATGAGGTATGGACGGGGAAGAGACAGCTACTGGTACCCCGGGAATAAAGGCAGCAGTTGTTGCGGATAGCCCACTCCATTCCACTAGCAGGGCATCAGGGGGTAGCTAGGATGCGAGCCTGGCTGTTGCAGCGTTACTACTGGCCGGGGGCATCCAGTGAGGCGGCAGAGTTGTGCCGATCCTGTGATGCTGCCAGCGAGTAGGTAAGGCGGGTGACCGTGTGAAGGCACCCCTGAACCTGTTACCGGTAATAGGGGAACCCTTTCAGCGGGTAGCTATGGACCTCGTGGGACCCCTCATGGTTCCCAGCTGGTCAGGAAAGCGCTATATTCTCATGGTGGTGGATTTTGCCATCCGGTACCCTGAGGCGGTAGCGCTTACCAGTATTGATGCTAGGGCAGTAGCTAAAGCTCGGTTAGCCATTTTTTCTAGGGTAGGTTTCCCTAGTGAGATCCTAACCGTCCAGGGGTCAAAGTTCATGATTGAATTGCTCCAGTGTCTCTGGGAGGCGTGCGTGGTGAAGCACCAGCGCACGACCCCTTACCACCCTCAAACCAACGGACTGTGAGAGGTTCAATGGTACCCTGAAGCAGATGCTGCAAACATTTATAGAGGCAGAGGGAAAAGACTGGGAGATTCAACTGCAGCACTTGCTGTTTGCGTACCGAGAGGTGCCGCAAAAATCCACAGGCTTCTCTCCCTTTGAGCTGCTACATGGTCGCAGGGTACAGGGACCTCTAGATCTATTCCGTGAGGGATGGGAAGGGGAGACAACCACTACTGATGCATCTGTGCTTCAGTATATGATAGATCTCAGAGACCAGTTAGAGATGCTCATGGGGTTGGCACAGGACAACCTTAGGGCTGCTCAGACCAAGCAGAAAACTAGGTATGATCAGAATGCCCGTAGCAGAGAGTTTATCCCAGGACAGCAGGTACTTGTTCTCAAGCCCATTCGGGAGAACAAATTAATGGCTGCCTGGTTGGGACCGTATCCGGTACTGCGAAAGATGAACGAGTGCAACTATGTTGTACAGGTAGATGCTGAGACAAGGAGAAATAAGACTTATCACATCATCATGCTGAAGGAGTACATAGCACCGAGTGTGGCATCAGTGCTGGCCATTTGCAGCCCACTGATGGGGGATCCGGCGAGCAATGCTGTGCCTGACCTCCTGGGGGAGGCTAGGCAGGGAGGTACCATAGAGCAGGTGGAGATAGGGGCTCAGCTGAGTGTCAGGCAGAGAGCAGATGCCAGGGCTATGCTAGAGAAGTATAGGGCTCTGTTTTCAGACAAGCCAGGGAAGACACACATTGCAGAACACCCAGTGCTGAAAGGGGATTTGAGACCTCTGCATAAGCACGCTTATAGAGTGTCAGCAGAGGTGAAGGGCAGTAAAGAGAGGGAGGTAGAAGAGATGCTGGCCCTAGGGGTAATTGTACCGTCCCAGAGCCCTTGGGCTGGTCCGGTAGCCCTGGTGCCTAAGAAGGACGGAACCACCTGGTTCTGTGTGGACTACCGGCAGCTCAATGCGGGCACGGTGTCAGATGCCTACCCCATGCCCTGCATGGATGAGTTGTTAGATGAACTTGCGGGGGCAAGGTATCTGACGACTATGGATCTCAGTAAAGGGTACTGGCAGATCCCTTTGACCCAGGAGGCTAGAGAGAAGTCTGCATTTATTACCCCAAGTGGCCTCTATGAATTTCTAGTGATGCCATTCGGGATGAAAAATGCACCAGCTACCTTTCAACGCCTGGTCAATCGCTTGCTGGAGGGTATGCAAGGGTTTGCAAGGGCATACCTGGATGACATTGCTGTCTTTATTAATTCGTGGGACTCACAATTAGTGCATGTAGCTGCGGTGCTAGCCAGGATTAGGGAAGCGGGACTCACGTTGGAACCCACCAAGTGCTTAGTAGGGATGGCAGAGGTATTGTACCTAGGGCACAGAGTGGGTGGTGGGCATCTTAAGCCAGAACCAGCAAAGGTGGAAGCTATAGTGCAGTGGCCCATTCCCAAAACCAAGAAGCAAGTCATGGCTTTCCTAGGCACCGCAGGCTACTACAGAAAGTTTGCCCCTCAGTATAGCGCCATTGCCAAACCCCTGACTGACTTGACCCAGAAGCAACAGTCTGTGCTGGTAGTCTGGTCTCCTGCCTGTGAAGTCTTGTTTCAGGCATTAAAGACTGCACTAGCCAGCCCTCCTATACTTGCTGCTCCAGACTATGCAAAAAAGTTTCTGGTGCAGACTGATGCCTCAGACTTTGGCATTGGGTCTGTACTCAGCCAAGTGGGGGAGGAGGGCGATGAGCACCCGGTAGTATATCTAAGCCGCAAACTGCTGCCCAGAGAGGTGGCATATGCCACCATTGAGAAGGAGTGTCTGGCCATAGTGTGGGCTCAAAAGAAGTTACAGCCTTATTTGTATGGCAGACATTTCACAGTAATAACTGACCACAATCCTTTGAGTTGGTTACAGAGGGTGTCGGGGGGAAATGCTAAACTTTTGCGCTGGAGTCTTGCCTTACAGGAGTGGAACTTCACCATCCAGCACAAGAAGGGAAGTGAGCATGGTAATGCTGATGGCCTTTCCCGCCAGGACAGCCCTCAGGACTTACTAACTTCAAGAGCTGGCAGGTCAGCCCAGCCACCGGACGGGGTGGTCAGGGCAGTACCTGCGTCTTGAGTGGGGGAGGTGTGACGGGTAGGAAAGGGTTAATACCTGATTTTCCATGCATTACTGTTGTTGCCCTGTCCCCGCCATTTTTATTCCCCATTTGCAGGCCATTCCCTGTCTGCGAGGGTAAAAGACAAGATGCATTGCTTGCCATACCCTCTAACCGACACATGATGGCAGATCTTAAATGTAAAGCAGGAGGTATTTTTTTGTAAGTCCAAGCAGGAATTACTTGGACATCCAGCTGTGATATGGGTGAATGAGCTTCGGTATTTTTATGACCAAGCCTCAAAGGGTTGTAGTTATTTTTATGGCAGAGCCTCAAAGGGCTCTCACAGATTAAGAGTCCCCCTGTCAAAAAGAGTGTCAATTATGAAAAGACCCAAAGACCCATAATGTATACAATACTGGCATACTGATGCACAGCAGATGTCAGGCTAGTGACACCTTTGAGTCAGAGACCAGACACAGTGGCCCCAAGTTATGAGTGTAGCCCAGGTATGCTAAGTGGCCTGGGCGTCAACCTGACCCATGCGCCCTGCCCAACGGGCAGCCCTTTTGACTGGTCTTATGAATTGTGGGTCACTTGGCTATTCGTGGGTTTTTTTGTTCCCACGAGGGGATTGGATCCACATGTTAAAGATAGCTTTGGGCAGTCTATAACTGTGGCGCCCCAAGGATCCCCAGTGTGATTCCTGAATTTTAATCTATGATGTAAAGATGCAAGACTTTGTTCCAGTAGAGCAGCAACCAGTCCAGGAGTGAAGGGTTAATAACCACATAACCATAGGACTTTTAAAACCAAGGTTGCATTTCTTGTGCTTGCAAGCAGAGGACAATTTCTTTTGTTTCAAAGGACAATTTCTTTCATTCCCTGATTCCCAGGGGAGCGGTTGTACCTTAAAAATAAAAACAAAATCTACATTTTGCAATGTATTTATGTATGTTCGCCTTTGAATGCACTATCTTCCATGCAAGAGTTGATGAGGCAGTAATGTCCTGTTTATAGGTGTTACATAGATTATCAATCTATTATGTATATATATATATATTTACAGCAACAGTACATATCACTGTATGCTCATTTGCATGTCTTAGACAGGTGTGCAACCATGTCGTTCACCATCATCACCCAGCATACAGCGCTTCCACTGCAGCAAGGGATTGTGGAAAATGACATGCAAATGAGCCACCTTATATATTAATTTGTTATTTTTGTAGGACAACTAGATATAAATATAGATAGATAGATAGATAGATAGATAGATAGATAGATAGATAGATAGATAGATAGATAGATAGATAGATAGATAGATAGATAGATAGATAGATACATATATACAGATATGTATGTAGGAATGCTTATATTGGGAAGCAAGTATAAGTAGCAGCGGAAATATAGATAAGAACTGTAACCTACGACACGCCTAGTACAGTAACATTTGTCACCTGGTGGAAATGGAGCAGAATAAATTCCGATATCTCTGTCCCCGGCCAAACTCTCCACGACGACGGGAAGAAATTTTTCCCGCATCTGTTCCTCCAATGGTGTTAAGATGAGAGCTTGTGCTGGCGGGCCACCTCCAGTGCCAGAAGCATGCATCCGTTGTGCTTGTATTTTTTTCTTTAAGGTTGCCCTGATATCGTCAAATTTCTTCCGACAATTCTTCCGGTCCCTGACATGATTCCCACACGCAGACACAGCAAATGTTATTTGATTCCACATTTCTTTTTTTGATGCTGAACTTGTCCGCCCTTGAAATACATACATCATTTATGACGTTAATTATTATTATAAAAATGAACAGTTTCCTAAACTGCTAGCTGTTCCAAGAGATACCAAACATGCTGGTTTAGGTGTAATATGTGTACCACATGAGCATTTACGTGTAAACATAGAAATGTAAGGAAGCTTGCATGAATATTGTATGAACTTTGGCCAAATTGTACGACTGATTGTTATTGTCGTTCTAAAGCATGATTAAAATATGTAGGTAACAAATAAGTTGAATTGATAGATATTATCGAAGAATATTTTGATATTAATACATCTCACATGACGTAAGATAACATGTCTTTGAAGAATGAATGCAAAGATAGACTTACCTAGTAAATGGCCATACAGAAAGTCATAGTGCTCCAGAATCCCTGTGACAAGAACTGTGTTTTCCTGTTCATTGAACCGAGGATTACGTGGCCGCTCCACACGTTTCTTCCGAATACGTGCAGGCCCAGAGCTAGGCTGCTGCTGACTGGACTCTCCTTGTTCCAATGGAAGAGACTCCAAAAGCGGGCCACCAACAACCACCCCACCACCAGACACCCCAGCAGCACCAGCAACAGAGCCACCAGCAGCACTTGCACTCACAGCTACACCACTCGCACTCTCAGCAACACCATTCGCACTCGCAGCAACAGCACTCCCCTGAACCCTACGTTCACTTAGACGCATACTCGCACGACTACCACTACCACTCACACCAGCATCACTCTTCCCACTTCTTGCGGCCATACTGTACCTCTTGCACTCACAAAGAACAGAAAAGAAATTTAAAGCCAATCGCACTGAACACTTACAAATTGAAAACAAGACAAAGATGTAAACAAAACAAGACAGGACATTCCTCTCATAATACACAACAACTCTCTCAGTAAATATGAAATTATTAAATCGGCCAGCTCTGTGTGTCTCTCTCTCTCTCTCTCTCTCTCTCTCTCTCTCACTCCCAACAACCCAGAGAATGAATAACAATACACGCTGCCTTTAAATGAGCCGCTCAATCCAAAACATGCTTGCTTCGGCAGATTCAGCAAGAAGTTTAATTGTCGAACCTAACAGCACCCCGCCATGCACGCTGATACACCTGTGTGTGATCGGCAAATCATCGGCAGATTGGCCGCAAATGTTTTCGGCTTGATTCGGAAGGGATTCGGCACTTATTGCATACGGAGAGGGAAAATCGCCAAAATCATGCCGGTAAGGTACCCTTGGCGATTGCACTTTTTCGCCGCTTACTGCATAGAGCCCTATGTAACTATGCAACAGTAAGGGCAGTTACAATGTGGAATTCATTACCCCATGCAGGCTGTGTGGCATATACAATAGATATCTTCAAAAGAAGTTTGGACATATTTTCAGAATGGAAAAGTATACAAGGATATACCAAATAAGTAAACATGGAATGGTTAGATGATCCAGGGAGAAATCTGATTACCATTATTGGAGTCAGAAATACATTTATTTTTCCCCTTATGAGGCATCAATGGATGATTTTTCACTGTTTTTTTTGTTTGCCTTCCTCTGTATCAAAATACTGTAAATACAAATATATAGTTGTCACGATGATACCAACTTTTATCAACACATTTATATTTCTGAGTACTTGATTGAACAGAACAAGTTGCAAAATAAATTGTGATTTATTTCCTTAATAGACAAACACAAGACATCTGCAGAATACACTTGAAAACAACACTTACGGGAATCAGGGAATAGCAAACAGACAGTAGATGGCGCTCTAATACTTAAACTTAATGTGTAAATATGTATAAATATACAAAATACAAAATGTGCAAAGTGAATAATAAAGTCAAATTAAACAAGTGCAATATGGGTACAATAAAATCACTCAAACCCTTAGATGGACTGTTTCAAGGTCCAGGGAAACAGTATGCACAGGAAAACCAGGGGAGCGGTTGTACCTTAAAAATAAAAACAAAATCTACATAGTGCAAATATGTCAACACAGTGAAGTGGTTTCTAAGAAACTTAGAAAACTGAAGCAGGGCTATATCACGTATAGCCAGCAAGCTAATATGGTAAAAACCAAAGGAGGAGCTTCGATCTCAAACAGAGACAGATAGACAGAGCCAAGGATAAAAACAAGCACTTTATCCACACGCGAATAAAATGGAGACTTACAAGATCCAAATGGATAAACAGCATTGGGAGTAGGTGATCTTCCGATCACAAAACGTCGCTGCTGCTGCTGCACGCCACCTGACTCTGTCTCGAACAGCCGTCACATCACTTCCAGGATTCCGGCCGGTTGGAGATGACGTCACGGGCTCAGTGTTCTCTCTCCCTCTCAGTCGTAGGGTCACGCTCTACGCGTTTCGACGTTCTAAATGACGTCTTCATCAGGAGTAGCTGTGACCTGCTCTAGGGGTCTTTTTATACCCACTCGAACTTACATTAACCCCTCCTCCAAAAGGTTAACTGTTAAAACACCCTAGCTTATGGGCAGCTTATATATCTCCCCCATATGTCTAGGTTTTATACTTAGAACAAAAATTTATACAATTCTTAAAATGTCCACAATAAAAAGATTCTCCTTTAAACTACATTAGGGAAGAATCCTACTTTTAATATTACATACAATTTTATTGTTATACACAAAAATTAAAAGTCAAAATATTAAAACATATTCCTATACTTAGATTTTGCTAAGGAACGACGATTGATGTATCTTAAAAGTATGAAACAGAAAGGAATTAGGTGAAGAAACAACTTTTAGAAACAGGAATCTTATAACTCATATATCAATATACCCAATATACTGTACACATACAGAGCAGATGATACAAATGTAAAAATTTTCAAATTTTATAAAAAAGGTTTCCTATAAAAGTTTTAAAAAAATTCTTATAAAAAGGCACCCAATTCAAAGTCTACATTTAGGCCCTGAGGAACTAAAGTTCTTAATGAAAAAATCCAAAAGCTTTCTCTTTTTTTTTTTTTTTTTAAGTGCAGTATTTCTGTCACCACCTCTCCAATGGGGCAGTACATGCTCAAGGACAGTGAACCTCAGGCCTGATGGGTCACCATTGTGTTTTAGAATAAAATGATGGGAAAGTAGGTGGGTGGTTACCCCTCTTCTAATATTACCAACGTGTTCTAAAACACGTGTCCTTATGGGCCGAGTGGTTTGACCCACATATTGTAGCCCACAAGGACATTGTATTAGGTAAATTACATGGTCAGATTTACATGTGGTATGCTGTTTAATCTGTGTAACCTCTCTATACACGTGCATCAGCCACAGAGATGGGCACGAGGCTATAGATAGAGCTTTGTCGAGAGATTCTACCATGCCCCATGAACAGGCTAACTTTATCCTGGATGGTATCAAGTTTATTCTTGAAGATAATTATTTTTCATTTGAAGGTACATATTATCTCCAGAAGTGTGGCACCACCATGGGCACGAGATTTGCACCCAGCTACGCAAATCTTCACATGGGCGCATGGGAGGAGGACTATATTTGGTCCATTGCGGAGCTGGGTGCTGACTTGTGCCTATGGCGGCGCTACATTGACGACATTTTCTTTATCTGGAGAGGAGATGAGGAAAGTCTGGTGAGATTTATCCACTATCTAAATGACAATACAGTGAACTTAAAATTTTCCTGTGAATATAGTCAGGAAAGGGTTAATTTTCTTGATATAACTATCATCATTGATGGTGGATCAATCAACACTCAGACTTTCTTCTGGCACTGGAGGTGGCCCGCCAGCACAAGCTCTCATCTTAACACCATTGGAGGAGCAGATGCGGGAAAAAATTCTTCCCGTAGTCGTGGAGGGTTTGGCCGGGGACAGAGATATCGGAATTTATTCTGCTCCATTTCCACCAGGTGACAAATGTTACTGTACTAGGCGTGTCGTAGGTTACAGTTCTTATCTATATGTCTCTATCTATCTATCTATCTATCTATCTATATTTATATCTAGTTGTCCTACAAAAATAACAAATTAATATATAAGGTGGCACTGAGTGCTCATTTGCATGTCATTTTCCACAATCCCTTGCTGCAGTGGAAGCGCTGTATGCTGGGTGATGATGGTGAACGACAGGGTTGCACACCTGTCTAAGACGTGCAAATGAGCATACAGTAATATGTACTGTTGCTGTAAATATATATATATATATATACATAATAGATTGATAATCTATGTAGCACCTATAAACAGGACATTACTGCCTCATCAACTCTTGCATGGAAGATAGTGCATTCAAAGGCGAACATACATAAATTGCAGTAACACATTTCGTTATGTTTAATAAAAGGTCCTTTTTTGCTTCATGTCATATACAGAGAGCATAATTAGGAACATGTAGCATATGTTATTTAATTGTGGTCATATGTAGGTCACTTGAGATTATTATTTTGCTCATGTACCAGTGTGTGAAACCAGCTGCAATTAATATGTAATCACAGCATAGACGAGAACACAGGGGGTGGGGTTGGGCACCCAGCCAGATAACAGGGTCATGTTACGGTCAACTTTTTTGAGACGCCTTACAGCTGCTATAAACAAATAAAAGGTCAGGGTGCTGTCACATCTTGGGGGAGGGACTACAGTTCTTAGAAGCTGCCAAGCTAAACAGAAGTTTATCACATTCATTTGAAATGGTAACTCTATGAAAACTTTCACTCACCAGGCCACTATGTATGAAAATGTACATAACTCATTCGTTCACTCATATGTTCTTTGTACCTTATATAATTGGCACATTATCACACCAGTAGCATCTGTGAGCAACACACTGCATGTGTTGTTGAGTGTCAGCCACATTGAGCGCTACACCTGCTTCTATTAATTGTTCACACATATCCCTAAAATAAATCTTTCACATTTCCACTATTACGTAATGAATTATAAGCATAGTCAACTTTGCTGTCATGGTAGTGATGTACATTATTATTTTTATATTACTACACAAGATATGCAGTGTATGTCCAATAGAACACTTAATTGTACAACGCATTCCTGCATACACATTGTATGTTGTATGGTATTTACCAAAAAAGTGCCAAGTAGCCTCACATGTACATTGATGTTAAAATGGATAATGTACAGCTTGCCAGAAACATCTTTTCATTTCATTAAGTGATGCTGTTATTTTGCCATAAATACTCCAAAAACACAAACTCTATGTTAATTATGTACACATGTCAATTCAAATCTTATGTTATTCTTCTATATAGTTGCTCCTGGAGCTCATGTGTCACCTCACACTGAACAAGTCTCATCACCTGGCTCATCCAGCTCCTCATCAAGGCTGGAAGAAGAGTGTATGAGGTGCAGGACATCTAATGTGTACATTTCTAGATGTTATGTTGCCATGCTAAATAAATGCCTTTCACATGTAATTAACTTCACATAAGTTATTGTCACATAAAATGTAGTTTGTAATGATAACATGTATTGTGTGTGATGTAAACTATCAGCTAGGAGTTGTGAGGTTACACCAGCCTTTCATTCATTCTTCTTTCACACTGAGTCGAAACATAATTGTTACTTCAAGCTACAGTTTAATTTGACACAACAGAAAACTTATGGAAACATGTTATGTGTTACACTGTGAGAACAACTCTCATTATATTAACAAACAACAGAAAGTTCCATGTCAGTTCATAATGTCTTCATTTATTTGTAGAAGCTGATGTTGCCAATGAAAGACAAACTCAATCAAGTGACCATGAAGATGTTCCCACTCGACGAGTAACACAGCATTCAAGTCCTCCTGCTCGTGAAACATACTCAGCTATTACAGCTTCTGAAGAAAGAATCTTGGTTGAAGAAAATCGTCGCCATTCAGAAATGATGTCAGTGCTTGAAAGGATGATATCACAGCAGGAAAGGATGATATCACAGCAGGAAAGGATGATATCACAGCAGGAAAGGACAATATCACAAATGTCACAACTAGAAAGAGTCATCATCCAAGTTCCTAAAGAAATACAAAATGTAAACAGGACATTACAAGCAATAGTTGTTAATCTAAGCCAAACTAATCAGTTGAGAATTACTGCAAGAGAACAACAATTCCACTTTACCCCATCTGAGGATGGATCTTTACATTCTGCAAGTTTTTCACCCGAATCATCAGTTCTTCATTCCCCAGTTCTGGATGCTACCGGTACAGTAGGTGCAAGTTCTGTGCAGGTCCCTGTCAACATCCAACCGTTTACATCTGTTCAAAATCAGGAACGGACACCTACAAATGAGACACGAAAAAGAAAGTTAAGGCAACAATTACTACTAACCAGCTTTTGGAACAAGATTAAAACACCAAAACAGGAAACGGCTCCACCATCAGTCGTGCAATGTGTACGAACTGGTTCACAACTGCCACAGGCCACACCCAGTGCCCCTGAAGTGTCACAGCCCACCCCCAGTGCCCCTGAAGTGTCACAGGCCACACCCACTGCCCCTGAAGTGTCACAGCCCACACCCACTGCCCCTGAAGTGTCACAGCCCACACCCACTGCCCCTGAAGTGTCACAGCCCACACCCAGTGCCACTGAACTGCCACAGGCCAGTACAAGTCGTACAGTTAAGGCCAAAGTAGTTGGCAAATGGAAAAGGCTAACACAACAGCCAACAAGCAGGCCTGTGACTCAGTCTCAAAAGGATTAACAAAAATAAATGATCACATTCACTAAATCTGTAGTTGGCCTTGTGGTGTTTAATGCAGATTATTTAATGAATACTGTATGTATGATCAAGTCGTGATGCTCCAAAACATTCAAGTATGTCCTTGTACACATGAAGGTTTTGAAATGTTCACTGTCTGAATTAATGCATAATTTATAACATATATGTATGTATTAATCATCAGTTGATTAATGGTTCAACATTACACAGTTGCCATGTTTATAGAAGCTGACATTCACTTAGCTGTTAAACATTTTATGTATGTGTGTTTGTTTGGTAATGTAGATAGTCATTGCATGCTAATATTATTCACATCCAACTTTAAGTAACTATCTATATAACAGCATACATCTTAAATTTGAGTTTTCTGGAGTATTAACTCTGTAACACATTACTTACCTTCACCTTCTTTCATACTTCTTAATGTTGGCATGTCATCATGTTTGAGTAGTGGTTAGAATAACATATCTGTTAGTGTGTATTAATATATCTTTAGTCTCTATGGATATATGTACACATACACTATATATATATTTAATTTGTTAAATTGATTTCAACCTAACCACAAGGATGTCTTTGGATAAGGATGTTTCTACTACAAATGCATGTATTCATACCTTACTAAGCAGCCATTGTGCTGTGACAATCTGCTGCCAGGATGATATGAAAGGCTACTGTGTATTGTATGACACATTGAGGGCATTAAGGATACCTTATCAAAGATGGCCACCGTATCAGGCATGCTACAGTGCACATGTGCGGGATTTCATGTGCAATCCTCGCGGGATTTTGTGATGTCATCATACTTTCGTGATGTGTGTATAAAGATCATAATACTGTACACTGGACTCATGTAGGAGGTGTCTGTGGGCTCCAATGTGTGCTACCCATGTGTAAGGTGTAAATATATCGTCTGCCTATGAAGAATATGATGCTATTGAGGGCAATGAGAATACCTTTTCAAAAATGGCCGCCGCAATGGGCATGTAACAAGTGAGCATGTGCAGGATTTCATGGACAATTCTCGCGGGATTCTGTGACGTCACTGTGCTTCCTGGATGAGAATTTTAAGATCACGGTCTGCACTATTGATATACAACAGTTTCACCCAGCTGTTATAGTGCTCTACAGCCAATCATCATTATAATCTAAGTGAGAGACTATATGCATCTGTGTTTTAGGGGTGTTTTTGGTGCGAAATTTGAAATCATTAGCTGCCTATTTAAGTGTTTCTGCTCTATGGCCCTAGTACCACTCGTGAAGAAGGCTTAGCTGCCGAAACGCGTTAAGAAAAAATAGTGGGCTATTTTAATTTTTGCTGCTGCTGACCCTGCCTGTCTATGTCTATTTTTGGACCATTCTAATGTCCTTTACCTATGGATGTTATTTTGTGGACTGTGCTGACCCATGATTGCAGTGCCATCATACTAAGGAGCTGAGTATTATTGTGTATCCCTTTTTCTTTTTTCCCATTTACTCTGATTTATGTATTTGGGTCACTGAAATAATTCATGTATATGTCTCCTCTGTTATATAATCTTATTAGTGGCAATAGGCTGACATATTGTTGTTAACCTATATACTGCCATGGCACAGCACATATGATGGTTTTTTTGTATGTTTGTATGAGTTGTTTTTTTTTTTTGTGTAGACCTATGATATTTTGTATCCTAGTTTTTTTTCATGTGACCGGCCGGTCTGGTTTGCTTCATTGTGGGAATTTTGTTCCCGCAATGATGCTACCACTTTAGGATATTTTATTATACATTTTTGGGTCTATTTAATTGCATATAATTTAATTATTTATTTTTCATTCTATATTTTCTTTTCATTTCTGGTCAGGCAGGTTCTTCAGTTAGTTGTTTGTATGTCTGTTATTTTTTGATTAATAAAGTTACCCTTTCTATTTTTTGCTAACATTTGTCTGAGTGCTCTTTAAGAGGTTTCTTTTCTCTGTGTTTTTATATTCATTATTTTCCTCTAGCACCACCTAGCAGTTTATCTTTTCTCTGCTATTACTTTTTCAGATTTATTTCTCTGATTTAGGAAGGTTTAGACACAGCATTATTTATTGGTAGTTGATGCGGTATTCATTTTTGGTGTAAGATATATATATATATATACTGCTGCGGCAGAGTTTATTCGAGCATTTGCCCGTTCTCTGCCGCAGCAGTAACCTGGCGCGCTCCGATCGGGGCGCTCTCCCTACCGCTGCCGGGTCCCCCGGAACCCCCTGCCGCCGTCCCGCGATCGCGGGACACCAGGGCTCCGTTGGGGAGCCCTGGACGCGCGTGCAGGGGGCGCTGGCACCCGATGATGCGTGACCGCGCAGGGAGTGCGGCTCGCAAGCCGGGACATTTCCCGGCTTGCGGAATGAGCCGCACTCGGATAAACTGTGTCGGCAGTGTATATATATATATATATATAAATATATAGTTTTTTTTCCTATCCCAGTTTTGTCAGCAAACAGGCCTTGTGTTAATGACATATACATGTTAGGATACTTGTATCAACACTAATATTATGAAGGCAATAATTCACTCACCTGTATGAAACTTTCACAATGATTTTAACAAGGCCTACTTACACACATAAATGGCTTCAGTTTAGAACTATATTAAATATATATATTATCTTATTTAACAGTACAGGCCTTCATGGCTCAAAAAATGCCTTGTTTGCTGTTAACTACTACTTATATGCAGCTGACTCTAATAGGCCCTCAAATATACTCACCCAGTAATGTTATAAACTTTAATGAAGTCTGAAGATAATAACGAGGCATGTTTGCATATAAGGCCTTAAATGGAGAGAGAGAGAGAGAAAGAGAGAGAGAGAGAGAGAGAGAGAGAGAGAGAGAGAGAGAGACTATCCGATTTATTCGATTTATTCGAACTGGGGTAAGATACCAGCGAAACAGTATTTTATATATGTTTTCTTTGATTGTGGTACAGATTGACGTTCCCGAGGCCTTTTCCCAAATACTTTCCCAGTCCTCTTGGTCTATGGGCCTCATGCAGTAAGCCCCGATAAGGCTTTTTCGGCATTTTATAGCCGTTTTTTGCCCTCCTGATTCAGTAAGCCCCGATAAGTGGGAATTATCGGCAACTTTTCTTCCGAAAAAAAATTTTTCGCCACCCGGCTGCCGATAAGCCACTTATCGGGACTTTTTTTTCCCGCCTGAATTCAGTAAGCCCCGATCAGCTTTTCGGTGCTGATCGGCAGGCCAGATTGGAGATTTTATGGCCAATCCAGCCCGCCAACTAAAGTTGGCAACTTGCTGAAGGAGAAGCATCGGCAAGGGCGACACTTAGGAAAAATCAGCCCTTTTTCCTGCCTGTGATTGATGCCGGGGGTCTCCGGAGCTGATACCCGCACCGGAGCCCCCCGGCATGCATCCGAGGCAGGAAAAAGGCATTTAAAAGCCACTTCATTACCTTAGCGGCTAACCGCTAAGGCAATGAAGGGGTTAACCCACCGTGCCAACGTTATTATGGGTAGCGGGGATGGGTGAGGGGGGTATTTGGCCATGGGTGTGAGTTTAGGACTTGCGGGGGGGATGCGGGGGCACTTAACCCCTTCACGACCGTAGCGGTTAATACCGCTACGGTCCTAAGGGGTGAAGGCCTCCCGCTACCCACCCGCAAGCCCTAAACAACCACCGTTGGGGCTAATGCCCCCTTCACACACCCCCACTACCCACAATAATAAAAAAACACACCCCAGCCCCACAATAACTACATAAATAAATAATTAAATAATTATATATATATATATATATATATATATATATATATATATATATATATATATATATATATACCCAACAACACCTATACCCCCCTAACATACAGTATAGTAATGGGCAGAATGACTATTATCCACAAATGGATAATAGTGCAGTTGTCCATTTAAAATACTTACACAACAATAAAGACATTAAATACATATAGCACTCACCCATGTCCCACTGCCACGATGAAGGCCATCCTCATCTTCATCCTGCCCATGCCCCATCCGCTTCTGCAAAACAAACACAAGAATTACAACATCCAAATTAATGTCCCCTAACCCCGTAATCACCATAGCGGTTATTAACCGCTACAGTTATTAAGGGGTTAAGCCACCATCACCCACATACCCTCCCCCACAAAGCCCCCCAACCACCCTCACCCAATACCCACAGGGGAGTCCTACCAAATACCATTGGGCCTAATACCCCCTCCCCCAGCACATACAGTACAATAATGTGCCAAATAACTATTATCCACATAGGGATAACACATTAAATACCGTTAAAATGTAAAGAAAATTGTACTAACCTCATCAATAAGAAGTCTCCGTCGCCAGCATCATCCTTGGGGTCCGTTGCCAACATTATAAATAGCCACAACATTTGAATATCATTAACATAACACTGAACCCCTTAATCACCTTATCGGGTACTAACCTGAAAGGTAATTAAGGGGTGAAGCCATCCTGCAATGCCTACAACAGTTATGCATAACATCCTCAGTGAAATAAAAACCAATTGCCTAACCAAATTCCATTTAATCATTCAATCTGTAGGCTCACATGCCTCATAAAACATTGCATTTACAGTGTATACATGTAGCATAACATGTAAACTGCATGTACACGCTGCAAATCAATGTTAACAATACAATAATCCCACTCAAATCGCCATACATCACAAGAAGTATATTATTTAATCCAATAAATTTACCATCAATGAATTACCACACATCACTTACATCCCTAAACAATTAAAATACCATCCATACCAATTACACAATGAACTAAAGCTATCCTAACAGAGAACAACTTCAAAACATAGACAAAAGTACACCAACAATTACAATATACTAAAGCAAGGCTTTCCATATCCTACTGTACGGCCTGGAAGCCCAAAACTTACATCTGTCTAAAAATAAAATACATTTAGCACACATCAATGCATAGCCACAATGATTAACAATACAGAATAAGAAGCTTTAACAACACTATCATTTCTTACCCTGTATATATATCTGTACACATACATACAGACATACATACAGTGGGAAGAAATGATATGCATTATAAAAAATGAAAACATGAAAAAGCAACAAAAAAAAACAGTTACATTAAGAACATTTCTTTATTTAACTTACCATTACTTGCCCCCACCGACTCCCGTTGATCAGCTTACTCACGTACCAATCCACGACACCATCCACGACACCATCCACGACACAATCCAGGAACAAATCCACGAACCAAACCAGGAACCAATCCAAGAACAAGTGCAGGAACCAATCCAGGAACCAAGCCACGAAGAAATCCACGAAACAATCCACGACACGATCCAGGAACAGGAAACCATAAAAGAAAAAAACATAACAAATTAAACATTAAAATAATAAAACATGACAATCAAGGGTTGTACTAGTTTTATTCTTAGTGAATCTGTATTAAAATACCTTGTTCCGGGGTCTTCTTGACGTCCGGTGCCACGCCCTGGTTTTCAATCTTCAGGAGGAGGTCCGTCCTCCTCGGCGTCTGCCTTCAAAATGAGACGACATAGGCTTTTAAAGGCCTATGACGTCACATTTGTCGTCATATGGTTATCACGGCCCTGATTGGGCCGTGAAAACCATGTGTTTTGGCCGATGTAAAAAAATTGATGACGTCACTTAAAGGCAATGCCAGCACAGCCAATCAGAATGGCTTTGCTGCTATTGCCTTTAAGAAAACGTCATGAAATGACACATGGCCGGACTCACATGGTAAGCCAGCCAATCAGAGCGTGGGAACTCCATCCCTACTCTGATTGGTTCAAGTACCATGTGAGTCCGGCCATGTGTCATTTCATGACGTTTTCTTAAAGGCAATAGCAGCAAAGCCATTCTGATTGGCTGTGCTGGCATTGCCTTTAAGTGACGTCATCAATTTTTTTACATCGGCCAAAACACATGGTTTTCACGGCCCAATCAGGGCCGTGGGAACCATATGACGACAAATGTTACGTCATAGGCCTTTAAAAGCCTATGTCGTCTCATTTTGAAGGCAGATGCCGAGGAGGACGGACCTCCTCCTGAAGATTGAAGACCAGGGCGTGGCACCGGCCGTCAAGAAGACCCCGGAACAAGGTATTTTAATACAGATTCACTAAGAATAAAACTAGTACAACCCTTGATTGTCATGTTTTATTATTTTAATGTTTAATTTGTTATGTTTTTTTCTTTTATGGTTTCCTGTTCCTGGATCGTGTCGTGGATTGTTTCGTGGATTTCTTCATGGCTTGGTTCCTGGATTGGTTCCTGCACTTGTTCTTGGATTGGTTCCTGGTTTGGTTCGTGGATTTGTTCCTGGATTGTGTCGTGGATGGTGTCGTGGATGGTGTCGTGGATTGGTACGTGAGTAAGCTGATCAATGGGAGTCGGTGGGGGCAAGTAATGGTAAGTTAAATAAAGAAATGTTCTTAATGTAACTGTTTTTTTTGTTGCTTTTTCATGTTTTCATTTTTTATAATGCATATCATTTCTTCCCACTGTATGTATGTCTGTATGTATGTGTACAGATATATATACAGGGTAAGAAATGATAGTGTTGTTAAAGCTTCTTATTCTGTATTGTTAATCATTGTGGCTATGCATTGATGTGTGCTAAATGTATTTTATTTTTAGACAGATGTAAGTTTTGGGCTTCCAGGCCGTACAGTAGGATATGGAAAGCCTTGCTTTAGTATATTGTAATTGTTGGTGTACTTTTGTCTATGTTTTGAAGTTGTTCTCTGTTAGGATAGCTTTAGTTCATTGTGTAATTGGTATGGATGGTATTTTAATTGTTTAGGGATGTAAGTGATGTGTGGTAATTCATTGATGGTGAGTTTATTGGATTAAATAAATACTTCTTGTGATGTATGGCGATTTGAGTGGGATTATTGTATTGTTAACATTGATTTGCAGCGTGTACATGCAGTTTACATGTTATGCTACATGTATACACTGTAAATGCAATGTTTTATGAGGCATGTGAGCCTACAGATTGAATGATTAAATGGAATTTGGTTAGGCAATTGGTTTTTATTTCACTGAGGATGTTATGCATAACTGTTGTAGGCATTGCAGGATGGCTTCACCCCTTAATTACCTTTCAGGTTAGTACCCGATAAGGTGATTAAGGGGTTCAGTGTTATGTTAATGATATTCAAATGTTGTGGCTATTTATAATGTTGGCAACGGACCCCAAGGATGATGCTGGCGACGGAGACTTCTTATTGATGAGGTTAGTACAATTTTCTTTACATTTTAACGGTATTTAATGTGTTTAATAATGGCCAAATAATGTATTATCCCTATGTGGATAATAGTTATTTGGCACATTATTGTACTGTATGTGCTGGGGGAGGGGGTATTAGGCCCAAGGGTATTTGGTAGGACTCCCCTGTGGGTATTGGGTGAGGGTGGTTGGGGGGCTTTGTGGGGGAGGGTATGTGGGTGATGGTGGCTTAACCCCTTAATAACTGTAGCGGTTAATAACCGCTATGGTGATTACGGGGTTAGGGGACATTAATTTGGATGTTGTAATTCTTGTGTTTGTTTTGCAGAAGCGGATGGGGCATGGGCAGGATGAAGATGAGGATGGCCTTCATCGTGGCAGTGGGACATGGGTGAGTGCTATATGTATTTAATGTCTTTATTGTTGTGTAAGTATTTTAAATGGACAACTGCACTATTATCCATTTGTGGATAATAGTCATTCTGCCCATTACTATACTGTATGTTGTGTATTGCTGCTATGTTTATTGGGGGCATTTGTCCCCAATAAACATGCTACTATGCGTTAACCCCTTCATTGCCTTAGCGGCTATCCGCTATGGTAATGAAGCAGCATTAATGTATTTTAATAATATTGTGCGGAAGCAGGAGGCCCCCTGAGCTGAAGCGCATTTATTTGTGGCTCAGAGACCCCCTGCCTCCCGAGTTACAGGCCCCGGTTTGGGCCATCGGTTACAGTGTGGATGCCATATTTGTTGCGGGGACGCTATAAACATGGCGGCGACACTGCCACCCGATGACACATACCGGGGCCTGTAACTCGGGAAGCAGGGGGTCCCTGCTCCACAAAGCAATGCAGTTCATCTCAGGGGACCCCCTGCTCACTGTACAGTATAATTAAAAAGACATTCATGCTGCTTCATTACCGTTGCACATAGCCGCCAAGGTAAGGAACGAGTCTTTATTGATGTGTGTGTGTTTTATTTATACTGTACATGTGCAGAGGGTCTCCGGAGCAGAACCGCGTTGGTTTGAGGTCCGGGGACCCCCTGTCCCCCGAGATACAGGCCCCTTTATGGGGTGCCGGTATCCCTCTGGTTTGTTTACAGGTCGCTTTCACGTGATCGGGACCTTTAAACGCCGAGGGATACCGGCACCTCATAAAGGGGCCTGTATCTCGGGGGGGCAGGGGGTCCCCGGACCTCAAACCAACGCGGTTCAGCTCCGAAGACCCCCTGCACATGTACACTATGAGTAAATTTGTTTTTAAATACTTTTTTTGGTGCCGATGTTTGCGCTGAGAGAGCGGCTTGTCTCTCTCAGCTGCAAACATCTATCGGCACCAAAGGCTTATCGGGAGCCTTATCGGGAGCCAGGCTGTATCGCCACAGGTCATCGGCAGCTTTGCTTTCGCAGTGCTTCGGCAGGGATCGGAAGGATTCGGCCCTTACTGAATACTGCGAGGGCAAATCGCCCAAAAAAAGCCTTTTCGCAATTCGTGCCGAAAATTTTGTATCGGGGCTTACTGCATGAGGCCCTATATCTGTTTCCAATTCTGCTGCCCAATGCAGCATATAGTCATGCGTAGGAGGATCCATAGCTCTCTCCATTTCTGAGCAAATTTGCGATATAAGACCTTTCTTATGGGCAGTCTCACGACAGAGCCGCTCGAAGCTAGTGAGAGGGGGAAATTCCAACGTTGGGGTTAAGGTTTGAATAAAATGCCGAATTTGTAGGTATTTGAACACATTCAGCCCTACTATTTCATATTTAGATCGTAGGTTTTGGAAGCTCTGGAACTTCCCGAAGCTCAAGAGGTCGGCAATCGCATTGATATTTTTGATTTTGAATTCGTCGAATTGTCTGGGCTCAAAGCCAGGTGGGAATTTCGGGTTTTTGTGAATTGGTGTAAGTTGAGAGTGAGATGTTGTGAGCTTAAATTTGAATTTGCATTTCGTCCAGGTCTCCCATGTGTGTCTCATTGGGCCTAATTTGAATTTGTTATTCTGCATGTCCTCCTTGCTTAGGGACCAAAGGCAAGCCGGCAGCGAAGGCGTCCCGGCATATTGAGTTTCTATGTCTAGCCAGCAATATTGGTTTGGGTTGGCATTCCAGACTACTACCTGTCTCAGTTGTGCAGCCAGGTAGTATCTTGTGATGTCTGGAACTCCCATTCCTCCTCTCCCCCTTGAGGCAAAGAGAACTGTTCTAGAGACTCTTGTTTTTTTGTCCTTGCCAAATAAAGTGGAAGATTAGTTTTTGGATATTTTTCAATTCTGAGCCAGGGATGTGGACCGGGAGAGTCTGGAAGTAGTAAATTAATCTAGGGAGTATGTTCATTTTAACCGAGATCATTCTCCCGATCCATGATATCTGGTAATCTCCCCATTTTTCTAGGTCTTGTTTGATTTTTTGGAACAGGGTTCGGATAGTTATGTTGGTATAAAGATTGGTAGGTCCTCGATATCTTAACTCCCAAGTATTTGATACAAGAGGAGCTCCAACGATAATTAAAGTTTAGTTTGAGGAGTTTCACCTCTGGCTCTGGCAGGCTTAGGTTCAGGGCTTCTGATTTATCACTATTTATTTTATATCCTGAGATTTTTCCGAAATCCCGGAGTTCTTTTTGGAGATTGGGTAGGGAGATTTGGGGTTTTGACAGGGTTATGATGACATCATCTGCGAATAGGGATATTTTGTGCTGCCTTTGACCGATTTCTATTCCTTGGATGTCTGTATTGAGCCGAATTGCCGATGCTAGTGGTTCGATCGTTAGCGCAAAGAGGAGAGGAGATAGAGGGCATCCCTGTCGAGTTCCATTTGTGATCTCGAATCTCTGGTTATTGCCCCCTGGTAATTTTACTGTAGCTGATGGGTTTTGATATAGTCTACGGACTCCCTCTAAGTATGCGTCTTTAAAGCCAAATTTGCGCATAGTCTGGTCCAGGAATTGCCAGTTTATTCTATCGAACGCCTTCTCTGCGTCCAGGCTTAACAGGAGTGCTTTGGTGCCTGTGAGGTGAACATGGTCAATAATATTAATTATCTTCCGAGTATTGTCTGAGGCTTGCCTGCCCGCGACAAATCCTACCTGGTCAATGTTGATTAGTCTCGGTAAGATAGGGTTTAATCGATTTGCTAGTATTTTGCTATATAATTTGAGATCACTGTTGAGGAGGGAGATTGGACGGTAGCTTCCACATTGCATCGGGTCTCTGCCATCTTTATGTATTATAGCTAAGTTAGCCAGAGACATTGTTGGCGGGATTTGGTTCCCTTCCATGAAATAATTAAATGTTTTCAGGAGATGCGTGGATAGAATAGGCAAAAATCTCTTATAATAGACATTGGTGAAACCATCAGGACCAGGAGACTTAGTGATTTTTAAAGATTTGACCGCCTCTTCCAGTTCCTCTTTTGAGATCTCAGCGTTGAGGACTGTGTTTTCCTCCTCCGTTAATGTGGGGAGATGGCATTTGTTTAAATATTGCGTTATCAATTCTGATGCTATTGGTTCAGGTCGGCCGTTTTTAGATCTTAAATTATATAGTTCTGTATAGTATTTTGTGAATTCCATAGCAATTTTGCTGTCACTATATTGTATCTCGCCAGATCTACTCTTGATCGCCGTTATTTGGGATCTCTTTTGTACCCCTCTCAATTTACTGGCCAGGAGTCTGTCGGCCTTGTTACGGTTGTCATAGTATTGTTGGTTGGTCCATTTGAGGGCCTTTTCAACATCCTCCAGCTGGGTTTGTCTAAGTTTTGCTCTGGCTGTTAACAATGTTTTGTATATCTTTTTGGAGGGGTTAGCCTTGTGGGCTTGTTCTATTGTTTTTATGCTATCTGTGAGCTCTTTGATTAGTTTTTGGCGGGCTTTTTTCCTGTGGGATGCGATGGAGATAATTTTTCCTCTAATGGCTGCCTTATGGGCTTCCCACAGGATTGCTGGAGAGGAGACTGTTCCTGTGTTGAAGTAGAAATAGTCCTTAAGTGAGGATCTAATCTCTCTTTCTATCGCAGGATGATTTAACAGTGAATCATTAAGCCTCCAGGAGTAACTTGTTGTTTTCTCAAAAGGGATTGACAGTGTCAAGGTAATCGGGGCATGGTCGGACCAAGTGATTGAGCCAATGGGTAGAGGGGGGAAGGGGGGAGGGGAAAAGGGAGGCCGTGAGTCGGGGTTTAATGGGCTATAATTAAAGTTGCTGGTTGGTATGTTGTGTGTGTCAGTTGCGTGGTCTGGGCCTTTTTATTTGTTTGTTTGTTCTTCTACCGATCGTCTAGAACCCGGTCAAGTTCGGGGTGATATGGGGAGGGTTCTTGTTCAGAGCAGAGAGGAGAAAAGGGGGTAGAAACAGGAGGGGATCTAAAGTACATTTCTTATGTAAACCCTTATCACTCTAAAATTACATACATTGTATTTGTACGTTCTTCTGCATTTTGTTGTTTTCTTTTGCTGGTATCACATGCTAGAGGGGACTTAGGTCTTGGTGAGGGGGGGTAGGGGAGGAGGGGAGGTGGGGGGGAGAGGTCGGAGGGGGGGAGGGGGGTAGAAGTGGGGGGAGGGGGGGAGGCGGGGGGAGGGGTGAGGGGGGGGAGGGAGGGGGAGGGGAAGAGGGGGGGAGGGGGGAAGGGGGGAGGGAGGGAAAGAGGGGGAGGGGGGAGGGAGGGGAAGGGGAAGAGGGGGAGTGGGGGAGGGGGGAGGAGAGGGGGGGAGAGGGGGGGAGAGGGGGGGGGAGAGGGGGGGGAAAGTTGGGGAGGGGGTGGAGGTAGGGAGAACAATGGGAGGGGGAAGGGGGGCAACTCACCTTGGTATAACAATACATTTTTATGGTTGAGGTTTTTAACATCCCTTCAGTACTGGTAATAGTAACCTTTGTGAAGCATATTTATGAAAGTATGGATCAGTTAGTTGCCGCTTTGGCTCTGAGTAGGCTCATATGGGTTCATGTTCTGCCACTTCTTCGCTCAATGGGGCTGTCTTTCTGTGACCATTGATTTACTCATCAGTCCTTAACCATTTCATTCTAGGAGGGGGGGAGGGGGGAGGGGGAAGGAGGGGGGTAGATGGGGGGGAGGGAAGAGAGGAGGGGGGAAGGAGGGGGAGGGGGACGTACAGGGAGGGGGGAGGGGATACATCTTATCATATCTTTGTAATACGTTTTTATTTTAACATTTGCACAGATCTCTGTAAAGTTGTTCAGCATAGCTTTTGTGGAGCAGTGTTATGGGGATATAAACCAATTGCTTGCAACCTTGATTCTGAATGAGCTTGTGGAGGTTCGTATTATGTCGTTTTTGTTTTGGATTGTTATAGCTGTTTTTCTGTGATCGTTAACGCGATCATCAGGTCTTACCCGCTTCGTGTTCAGAAGGGGGAGAGGGGGGAGGGGTGTGTATGGGGGGGGGGTGAGGGGAGTTTATGGGGAGGGAGGGGGGGGTATAAGGTGTCGGGTGAGGGGGGGGAGTAGGCCTCCAGGACTGGGGGGGTAGGTAGAGAGGGGGAGGGGGGGAATACATCTTTTCATAATATAGTTTAGGTTGTCACATATTTTGGGGATTATCTGTAGCATTAGATCTCTGTGGGTGCCTATATACTTAAGCTTATGGTTGTTTCCACGCTTGTCCTCGTGACTTAATTGCCTTGGCCGTGGTAGTCGGGGTATCTAGTGTCCCCGGAGGGGGGGGGGATAGGTGGGAGGGATCAGGGGGGGGGGGGGTTTGGGGGGTGAGGGGGGAGAACCAGACGGAAGGGTTGGGGGGGGAATTGGGAGGTATATATATAATATAGTACTAAACAGTATAATAAAAGATTCTCAACTTTGTACAATGTTCCCAGTCTTTATATATATCCGCCTATGAGACAGATTTTGTGAGTCTGCACTTTTTTGCACTGTATCTGCGCCTAGTGTCCTGACCCAGGCGGATATGCGGCCTGCGGCCCTTCTCGCTTTGCGAGGGCAAAAGTACTCACAGTTACCGGATACCTCTGCTCTCTGCCCGGGGGAGGGGGGGATGTAGTGGAGAGTGGGACATGGAGGGAGGGTCTGCGTGTCGGACTTTCAGGACCCGCCAGCGCTGCTCCTCTCGTGGAATGCTTGGCCTCTCTCCTCTCCCGGCCCGGGCAGTGCGGGCCCGTGCGGATGGTAAGGGGAAAAAAAAAGGAAAGAGATATGCACATCCGCCTCAGCGGAGACTGATTTCTGCGCCCCATCTCCGTTCACAGATTTCTCCGCGGCTGCGGTTCGTCTCCTCCGGTACTGATGCTCGCTGCTTCGCCCGGTTTCTTTGTTGAGCTGCGGTTGTTGGCGAGGTGAGGTAAGTTACAGGACGTCCGTTGGCAGTTATCTTCCTTTTCTTTTGTGGTGCGTCCGCTGGGCTGCTTTTCTGTGGCTTGCGTCTGGGGTTCCCGCTTCTCCGGCCTGCAGGGTTTGTGGATGTCTTATCCAGGATTGCGTCGCCTCATGGGCCAGGAGTGACTTTGAAGGGGAACTTCTTCAATTGCTGCTCAGTTCAACTGGGTGAGGGAATGAACTTGGAGGTAACTGTTGGTAATTGGTTGCTGCGGTTCCTATCTAGGTCGCGGTTGTTTTTGGCCTGCCAGCCTCTCTGATGTTCTGATCTGGGGTTCCTCTGTATGCTGCCCCTGAGATTGGGGGGGGGTCTTGGATCCAGTCGGCAGGGAGGTTTAGATCCAGGGCTTTTGCAAACCACGGGATATCCTCTGGGTGTCTGATTGTGAGGTATTTACCATTTTTTTGTACTGACAGCTTAAATGGGAAACCCCATTTGTACTTGATCTTTTTCTCGCGGAGCAAGGAAGTTAATGGTTGCATCTCTTTTTGTGTCGCATTATTGTGCGTTTTGACAAATCATTATAAATTTGGAGGTGGGAGTCCTGAAATTTGATAATCTCCCTGGTTCTGCATGCCTCCATTATTTGTTCCTTTATAGTACACTACCGACACACTTTATTGAAGTGTGGTCGGTACCGCAAGCCGGGAAATCTCCCGGCTTGCTAGTGGCCGCCCCTCGGCGTGCCGCGCGTCATAGACGCGCGGTCACGCGTCATCGGGAGCGTGCGCCCCCTGCACGCGTGTCCAGGGGCTCCCCGAGGGAGCCCTGGTGTCCCGCGATCACGGGACAGCGGCAGGGGGTTCCGGGGGACCCGGCGGACCCGGCAGCGGTAGGGAGAGCGCCCCGATCGGAGGGCGCTCTTCCACTGCTTCGGCGTGCGCCCGTCACACTCGGGCGCGCGCCAGGCTACTGCTGCGGCACAGAACGGGCAAATGCTCGAATAAACTGTGCCGCAGCAGTATATCTGTGAATGCGGGCTATTATGTCCCTTGATCGGTTTGGGATCTTCAGAGCGTTGCCCCAGGGCACGATGGGCTCTATCCATCTCTATGTCCTTTGGTGTAAGGTCAGGGCACATTGAGATGAAGTCCTGGAGATACGGCCTGAGCTGACCAGGTAATACCGCCTCAGGGACGCCTTGAATTATAATGTTCTGGCGCCTGTCGCGATTCTCCTGGTCCTCAAGGCAGTCCCTCAGGCTGCTTACCTCTGCGCCTAGTTGAAATATTTCGTTGGCTGCCTCCTCCTGGGATTGTGTAGTTTCGGCCATTTTAAGCTCCAGGGCCGTGGTGCGCTCCGTTAGGCCCGTTATTTCCTGTTTAAGTTCTTTTACTGCGGCCCGCAGGTCATCTTGCAGCGAGGAGTGAAGTTTATTGAGCATTGTGGAGATCATCACCTGCATAAATGCTCTCGTAAGTTCTTCCTCCGGCGGTGGTGGGGTAGCTGTATTGCTCCATTCGGTTTTTCTCTGCTTGGGCCCACGTGTGCTCGCGGAGCCGGTGCCATCTTGTGACATAATACAGCTTCTGAACTCTTCTGGGAGGGGGAGAAGTATTTAGCGACTCCTGGGGTGGCCTGGGCTTGGATTTGCTCGAAGATTCTTGCTGCAGGAGTATTAGGGGGGATTGCGGCAGCGATTGTGAGCGTTTTTAGGGGGGGAAAAGTGCTTATTCTGGTATTATTATATAAGGGTCTGTGGAGCTCCTCTTCTACACAGCCTCTCTCATCGGCGTACTGGACATGCCCCTGTTTAATATCTCTTTTAAAGTATCATTTCAACATGTTACACTAACTGTAACACACACACCTCATTGTTTAGCATGCAACATAGAAAAAAAAAGTGTCTGCCACATATGACATGGGACCCTTGTCATGTCCCAAGGCGTTCTTAAAAAGGTTTACGGATGGAAGCCCCACCCCCAACCGACATGCGCGCGTGAAAGCGTATTGGCTGTGCCCGTTGCTTATTGTTACGGTCAGTGCACTGTGTCATGCGCGCGCGTCGGTGTTTCGGTGCGTGCACAGCGCTGGAGGACAATATTAATTCAGTGGGAGGAGTGTTTGCGTGCATTTTACGGTGCCTTAACATGACGTCACACGTCTTTTGTTCGCTCATTGGCTGATCGGCTGTTGTTTCCGTGCACACACGTCCGTTTACAAAGTTTATATAAGTACGTGTGTAGAAGTGAATTAGTTTTGCTTCCATAGCATAACTTCAAAACATGATATGCTTACTGCTAGCAGCACCATGGGGGGACATGTATTCAACGCACAGCGTACACATTGTTTAGCGCATGCGCTAAGACTTAGTCCACACAATCGTGATGTGCGCGCACAACTAAAGTTGTGCGCGCACATTATTATGTATACAGGCACCGGAAATATCATATCCGTAGTAATGCCAGCAACGCCATAATAAAAATGACAATTCAGTATCTGTGGTTTGATCCTTGCACTTTCAACATATATGTTACTTATGCGTGAATATCCACAATCATATAGAGATGTGTTACGCATTGTCATGCAGAAACATATATAAATGTGCCATCGTTGACCATCATATGTTTGCTGTATTTCACAGATGTTTTTTGGTGATTTTCTACTAACATTATATGTCTTGCTCTGTTAAATATGCAACCAACATTCTCACTCAGCAAACACATTTGTCTACTATATTGTATAATGTGACGTGTGACTTGTGAAAGAATGTAAATGCTACATAAAAACACATAGACATTCTATCTGAAAGTACACAATAAAAATAGGGAGGTGATATAAACTGTTTATTGGTGTGAAAAGTTATTTTTCACCTAAGTTGTAGTGCTAACCTAACATGCATGAGCTATTGAATATTAGTTAAAGATCATGAAAAGATTAATATTTGTGTGTATATTTTATTCTCACGACTAACTATAGTTTAGTGTTTTTAGTAAACTTTCAACACATACAGAGCGAAGTGAGTCTGAAGATACAATCAACATTAGTATGTTACTTTATATCATTTGACGTTGAAAAACATGCATCACACAAAAAGTGTAACACACACAAACACTGCTGCTGAAATGTGTGCGTATGCAAATGTCCACGTCATTGACGTTCATATGTTGACATTAGTTGTAAAGGATCATGATAATAATGAATAACTTACGTGAATGAAATTAAAATTATATTAACAAGATTGTCATTGGGTCGAATGAAGTATGAAAAGTTGAGAATGCAAATAAATAACATTTTGCATGGTGTTAACATTTTGACACATGTTACATGTACGTCAAATCAACACACGTGTGACTTATACATGCACATGTGACAATGTTGTAATCAACATGAAGATGCATTGATACAAGAACTAACCACATACATTGCAATGTAAATGATGTACAAAACATTGGTGTGTTTACAGGCAAACATGCATTGAGTGTTAAGATCACTCATGTGCATCCGTGGATGTTATCCTCCCATAATAAATATTTGTCCAGGGTTTATCCCCTTCTCTCCACCCACCCCTATATTACAGGAATGGAATTTGGAACGTTTGCAACATTAAATGTTATGTAATGTCCCTAATGCTTTTCAAATACACTGCACATTAACCACCAAGTGTAGCTAAATGCACGTACACTATACAGAAACGACATGTTTCAAGAGTCACATCTTTTTCAAAACGTTGTGTTTAGACATCCTGTAACTATACATTTATAGAGGTTGGCATATCTTATGACAGATGTGAGTTGAAATACATACCATGAGCAGTCATTGACATGATATACCTTGAAAAAGAAAACATGAATGAATATAAAACATTGTCATTACATGTTCATTAAGGTAAACAACACACCAAAGTGTCTATTTTGTGTTACATATGAAACACCATGTAGATTTCGTTAAATATAATATGAAAAGCACACTGGTGTACACATCATTGTGATGCACATGTCACACTGCAAAAATAACATTGTATGTAACCATACTGCACTAACTAATGACTATGGACATAGTAGGTGTATTGTGTATGCATAACTAAAAAGAGCATGTACATAAAGTATTAATTTGTAACACATTTTGTATTCACATACACACAATAACTTTTCATTATAAGATGGATTATAGAACCTGTGGATGAATGACATACCGGTGCCACATGCATTTGTCCACACAGCAGAGAAGAGGAAGGTATGCGACCCATATTCATCTGTTTCCTAAGTGAATGATATTTGGACAAATGTATTTATCATAAAAATTAATGAATATATGTATGTAGTACTATGAACATATATGTATTTGCTTACATGAAAAAAATGTAGTTATGACATTCAGACGTGTCTCAACACCACTGGCTGTTTGCTCAGTGTCAGCTGGTAAATTGACGGGTTGCTCCTTCTCCAAACCCTGACGTATGTCTGTTTGTACATTATTTCTGAGTGCCACATTTTATCAGGCTTATATTGAAGTGCCCCACCAGTTCTATCGAGACACCTAAATCTTGTCTTGAGAAGCCCAAATGTCTTCTCTATAATGGATCACGTAGATATATGGGCAACATTGTACCTCTCCTCTGCTTCACTTTGAGGGTTTGGCACCGGGGTCAACAGCCACGGCCTAATTCCGTATCCTGAGTCACCTATAATCCATGGTGCACACATATGGAAAAATTAGTGATAACATTATAACATACAACAATTCATAGAAAAACAAGAGTTTTGTGTTACCACATCATAATATGTACTCACCCACCAGCCAACCAGGTCCAAAATAGCCTTCTTCGAAAGCATGGAAGACTGATGAGTTTCTCAGGATAGAGGAATCGTGACTGGAACCAGGGAATTTGGCTACCACATGCATAATCTTCATCGTGGCATCGCACACCACCTGTACATTCATGGAATGGTAGTGCTTACGGTTGCGGTAAGCATGCTCACTCTGACTAGGCGGGATCAAAGCAACATGGGTGCAATCGATTGCACCCAGCACACATGGTATCCCGGCTATGGTATAAAAGCCATTCCTGACTTCCAGCCACTCTGTGTGCTCTGTAGGAAAATGAATATAATTCCTAGCGCGTCTATTGAGTGCACATAGAAACTGGGTAAAGGCCCGCGAGAATGTAGATTGCGAGACCCCGCCCACTATGCCCACTGTTGTCTGGAATGACGCGGAATCAAGATAATGTAATGAGCACAGCATTTTAACAAGCCCAGGGACTGCACGACCTCTGGCTGTCACAAAATCTAAATCTCCCCGTATCTCTTCATAAAGAGCTAAGATTGCTGCTGAACTCAAACGATAGCGACTTACTATCTCCTCCTCACTCATCCCATCTAACAGGGTTCTCTCCCTGTACAAACGAGGACGAGCCACAACTTCTCTCCTCTCTCTTCTCCTCTCATCTCCTTGCCCTCTCCCTGTCCCTCTCCTGTCCACATGTCCCTGTCACTGTCCCTGCCACTGTCCCTGCCTCTGTCCCTGTCCCTTCCTTGCCCTATGACATCCTCTCCATCAGCAAGCCTCTCGTGCAATAGAATGTTCCTCCGTCTCCTAAACATTCGCATCATTTTGAGGTCTGTAGCTGTGAATGAGCAGGTAATTGCCGTCCTTTAAATACCTATGTGATGATGTCAGGTGACTTGCTAAATTTCAAGTTGTTACATTAACATATCCAAGTAGTTGACTCCCAACCTGTATCCATTTGATATAACAAGTATTATTTATGTGTTTTCAGTAGCCAATCATGATATTTCACAATGATGTAAAGTGAAGCTTTGTACAAGCATTTATTGGAAATTATTTGTGGAATGTGTAATGAATGTACCACTTCTGAACGCAACACTCAGTAATCTAATTTCTAATTAGGATACAACCATGACATTGAAGTAGAAAAATTTCGCAGCAACATGTATAATTTGCCATGTTATTGTCACATGTTCACATCAATTAATTATACTGTGCATATGCATAAATTTATGACATCAGGATAGTTGCTATTGAATCAGTTTCAAACGTGTAACAATAAGTAACTATTATAGATGTGTGTATAAGTTAGCATGAAGTGCTATAAATGCATCGTGTACAATGTAAACATGCAATGTGATTGAGTGTCCAATTGCGGACGTCATCAAAAAAGGGAGGACACAAAGTACATGTAAACATGAAAACAAAGATCTACATTAACGTTTGATCATGCATTACACATTACAAGCATTGTATAATGTATAGCAACATTACTATACGCTGGATGTGTTAGATGTGTGAAATGTGTAACATCATATAATAAATTGAAGCACACTTCAGTAACATGTTTGATATGATGTGAGCTGCTCCTTTAAGAGTTGAGTATAGGATTTTCCCTTGACACATCATCACATGATGAGTAATGTGACACGCAAATCATGATAACATTTAAAAGTACAATGTTATGCAAATAATAAACGTAAGGGGTGACACAATGAAGTGAATGACCTCCACACTGTAATGCTAAGCACATTTGTATTCTGAGCAATATAACGTAAACACTACTATAATGTTATAAGCCCCGCTCCATTGACTCCATTGATGTAGAGATGAGGTTTTTTTTCTAAGTGCCGTTCCGGCAACCTTACCGATCGTTCTCCCCTCCAACTTGCCAACTTTAGTTGGCGGGACCAATTGCCGATGAAATCTCCATTTCTGAGTGCCGATCATCACCGATAAGCTGATCTGGGCTACTTGAATACAGCCGATTTTAAAAGTGCCGAAAAGTACGATAAGGGGCTTATCGCCAGGCGCATGCCGAAAAAGTTTTTTCGGGAAGAAGAAATGCCGATTTATAGCACTTATCGGCGCTTACTAAATCTCAATCCAATTTTGGCGGGAAAATGCCGAAAAAAGCTTTATCGACGCTTACTGCATGAGGCCCATAGTTACAGTACATAGTAGAAAATGTTGAAAAAAAGACATTCATCCATCAAGTTCAACCTATATTAAATTTAGACTACAGATACTTTATCCTATATCACTACTTACAGAGGGGGCTATGCTCTAAGCAGCGAGCTATTGCGCTGGCCTGAAAAAAAATAAAACGTCGCTAAAAAGTGAAGCCGGAGGCGGGATTCACTAAGGAGATCAGCCCATTTTGTATTGTACGTGTTCAAATTTGCCATATCGTGCGTGTTGTTTTTTTTCCACCTGCTATTGTGCTTAAAGTTCACGTACGATAGCTAATAGGAAAAAAAAGCCGCCTGTAACATTTGCATGGAGATTCTGCATCTCCCTGCACGGCTGTTACAGGCGATCGTGCATTAACAAAATACATTTTAATAATAGTGTACATGAGCAGGGGGTCTCCGGAGCTGAACCGCATTGGTTTCAGGTCCTGGGACTCCCTACTTCAGGAGATACAGGCCCTGTTATGGGGGTTATGGGGTTATGGGGGTTATGGGGTGCCGGTATCCCCACCACTTTAAAGCTTCCGCGTCACGTGACCGGGACATTTAAATTCTGCAGGGGATACCGGCACCCCATAACGGGGCCTGTATCTACTGAAGTAGGGGGTCCCCGAGGCTGAAACCAATGTGGTTCAGCTCTGGAGACCCCCTACACATGTATACTACTGTCAAAACACACACAACAATAAACAATAGTGGCTATCCGCTATGGTAATGAATGTACAGCATTAATGTACATTTTAATAATAGTGTGCGGGAGCAGGGTGTCCCCTGAGCTGAACCGCATTGATTTCTGGCTCAGAGACGCCCTGCTTCCCGAGTTACAGGCCCCGGTATGGGGCATCGGATGCCAGTGTCGCCGCCATCTTTATAGCGTCCAAGACACGACGTGGATGCTATAAAGATGGCGGCAACACTGGCACTGATGCCCCATACCGGGACCTGTAACTCGGGAAGCAGGGGGTCTCTGAGCCAGAAATCAATGCGGTTCAGCTCAGGGGACCCCCTGCTCCCGCACACTATTACTAAAATTTATCTTAATGCTGCTTCATTACCAAAGCGCATAGCCGCTACGGTAATGAAGGGGTTAAGGCACAATAGCATGTTTATTGGGGACAATTGCCCCCAATAAACATTGCAATATACAACACACATCCCCCCGCCCCCTAACACATACAATACAGTAATGGGCAAAATTGCTATTATCCACATATGGACAATAGTGCATTTGCCCATTTAAATACATGAATCACAATAAATACATATTACACTTACCATTTCCAGGCACCTACGATTAAGGCCGTCTTCATCCTCATCCTGCCCATGTCCCCCTCGGGTGCTAAAAAACATACAAAAGAATAAAAATAGCAATTGTAATGTCCCCTAACCCCTTAATCACCTTAGCGGTCATTAACCGCTATAGTCATTAAGGGGTTAACCCACTCTGGCACAATACCAACCCTTCACCCATTCATTTGTACAGTGGGTATTATATATATATATATATATATAGACCATACGATACCGGTTGCAACACGACATCAAGGGACAGCACGCAGGTAAGTAAATCAAAAATGTTCTATATTTGATAGAAGACACAAAAACCGACGTTTCGGTCCCCCAGTGGGACCTTTCTCAAGGTGGTGCAATTGAATGGAGTGCACAATACATATATATACCCCAAACCCCAGTGCAATTCAA